>NC_056731.1:711444565-711594565 GCF_019279795.1 Protopterus annectens
CTTAGAAATGCAGGCAAATTTGTACTCAGAGGCACTACAGTATGGCCATAACCACTTCATAAAAATTATAGGAATGTGTATCTCCTAAGTCAGTCAATGTGATAGCAGACTTTTTGTTAGATTTCTTTTCTCTGACACACCCTTGGTAAGAATAGACCAACTTGAAAAGAGTGTAACATACTGTTTATTCCTTCAGTCAGACTAATCATTCACACTTGCAAACCCTTAGCAAGTAACACTTCACAATGTGCATCCTTGCAGTGCTACGGCATGCACAGGCAATTATGTAGGTTTTTACACTATGTTTATCTCCCCTGCACTTAGTGCAGTTTGTAGAATTCATGAATTCTAATGAGGTCACATCTGATTTGCATATTCTCAGTGCTCAAAGGGCTGAATCTGCACTATATACAGTAAGTCATGTTGATAAGGAAGTTGTATCATATTAGGGAAGACTACTTGGATCCAGAGAGCTTGATACTGCAATCTGATTTACAAAGCATTTTCTACTTTAACAACTGAATTGATGTAACGGTATGTTGCTGTTTTTACAAATCAATTTATTTTTACTTTATTGACTGATTACATTTCACAATACCTCATTTGCTTACTGTCTGCTTGTTTTTCCATTACTGATGGTGTAGCCATGTATATCAGTTATTTCTTTGCATTAAAGAAATGAAAGTAAATGCTACCTGCCAAAGTGACACCCTTTCTCTGGGAATATGAGCAGTTATTGCAGAAGAGTGTTGTATCACTTATTAATAATGTCAAGGATTTTACATTTGTAGCTCAACAAACATGTTAACCCTGTAATATATATCTGCCTGCCCTCAACACAAGTGGATCTCCAAATACATTTGTATCCATTTTAATTGAAAAGTTTAAATACAATGCACAACAGAGTTACACTACTGTTGTTATCCTTACAGACTTTTTGTATTGCTTTTCATTTTCTTTTTTTATTATTATTTATTTATTTATTAATTTTATTTTTTTTTGTTCTGTATTATCTCATGTGTACTCACAGGCTGCCTTAAGTTATGATGGTTGCATAAAGTCATACATATTTCTTTCAGCTCATACAGGTCTATAATGGCCAAGAAGTCTAAACCTTCTAGACCTTGTGAACCCCTTACACTGATGCAGTGAATAGAGTTAACATACAGGCATCTATGGGGACACATCTCATTCCTCTTAGACAGAGGAAAAAGTGACAAGTCCTCCCATGATTGTATCTGAGAGCATGTAATCAGCAATGTCAATGTGGTTAGAGGACATGGCTGTACTTATCAAAAAATCAAACAGCAGGCCAGTGATATGACAATGAATGCAAAACATAGAATGATTGCAGATGCACAGGAATGGATAACTACTTGGGGAGGGCCTGGTATCAAACTGCCATTGAATGAGACAGAGGAGTTCCTGTCCACAGTCAGAGATTCAGACAGCTCAGCAGGGGGTTCACACAGAACCATCGATGCTGGTGCTGGCATGGAGGACAACCACTGCTGAACTTCCAGCTACACAATATAATTAAATAATTTACTTTGAATATAGTTGGAAATATATATATATATATATATATATATATATATATATATAGAGAGAGAGGGAGAGAGAGAGAGAGAGATTAAAAAGGGTGGGGGAGAAGAGAAACAGAGAGAGAGAGAAAGAGAGAAGGATGAGGTGATGAAACTAGGATGTAGATTTTTGTATGAGATGCCTATTATTCTGCAGACATAAGGCAGATTTTTTTCTTTTTCTTGTGTCATTTGCATTGTGATGCTTATCATCCATGTTTCATCTCCCCTTTTTATCTGTAGGTTCCTCTGGTTCTGATTTTGGCAACCACCTACACATGGTAAAACTCAACTTTTTATTGGTATCACTGTACAGGAAGTCGATTTTTGCATAAATGAAAGTCCTTTTTTGCATTATTCTGACATCCAATTTTGTTTAAAATACATCTTACATAGCATAAATATAATCAGTTTTCATTCTTTTCCTCTCCTTGCTGTGTTGTTTAATTGTTATCATAGGTGATTCTGCTGGTGACACAGTGGGACTCCTACCATGTAATGCCAGAGTATCAGCAGCCTCTGATGATGATGGCAGAATGAAGAGGCACAGTCTAGGGGTGCAGAGGTTCAGTCTAACACCGAGATGGTGGCTCTCACATCCCCTGTCCACATTTTGAACACATTCAGAAGCCTACACTTACCCATGCCATGGAGCCCTCAAACATAGACAGGTGGAATGTGACACAGTTGATTAGGATAGTATGGTCATTCCAGTTGGAGATGAGTCTCTCTCTGAAGCAATTGTAAGAGTGAAGTGCCACACAGGGGTTGGTAGAGGTGCTCAGAGGAGGTCTGTTGTCCACATTCCTCCTGATGTTGGTGTGTCAGTAGGTGCCAAATGACATATGAAAGGGCCATCACTGAGGCACAGCCACATTACAGCAGAGCCTCAGGAGAAATAGTGCAAGCACTAAATGTTGTGCATTCTGATTTGCGGTACTGCCTGAACCATGTGGATGACTCCATGGATAGGATGAATAATACAATGAATTGGACCATGTCTGTAATGGAAAGTATGCTGGGGGAAGGTCAGCATCCACATTGCTGGAGAGCTGATATATCATCAAGTATTAGCCGACATGGCTGTGTCAGATCTCATCCCATAGTGACACTACTTCCACTGCTCCATCAGTGATTGAGGTGTCCACACCCAGACATGGTAGGCCATGTCCCTAGCCTTGAGCAGCATACTGCCTTAACCTAGAATGATGCTGCAGTATAAACAAAAAAATATTGATTTCAATAATTGGCTTAGTTTTTGGTGTCATTCAAGGGGGATCCAGTTCCTATCAGCCTGGGAAGCCATGGTCGACAAACCTCATTGCTTTGCCAGAGATGGTTTGCACCTGGCACCTCTAGGTTCTTGGCTGCTGGCAAAGGCTCTTGCCTCTCCCATAGTGCTGTTTTAAGCAAGGTCTTAAAAACAGCGTTACTGATGTGAAATTAGCTAACCAGAACAAAATAAGGGTCATGCTACTAAATGCTAGGAGCTTAAACCAAAAACTGCTTTCCATGGAAGCATTTCTATCATAAGAAGATGTAGATGCCTGTGCAGTCACAGAAACCTGGTTCAGAGCCTTGGAGAGTACTCTGATTTTGCAAGGTTACAATGCCTTCCACACCTTTTCACCACAAAATGGACACGTGAAAACCAAAGGAGGTGGTGTTTCTATCTATGTTAGAGATAAATTCACCTCCTATCTAGTTAGACTGGACAACTCCATGGAGTTACTCCAAGTCCAGGTTACAGTTGGTAAGACCCCCATTCAAGTCATAGCCAGTTAGAGATCCCCCTCCATGGGTCACGATGTCTATGAAGCCTACTTGACCAAACTGGAGACAATCCAAACATTACCAAACACTCTGGTTATGGGAGATTTCAATTATCCCACCAATAACTGGGAAACTTATGATAGTCCCAACTTGCTAGCACAAAGGTTCTTTGACTTTGTTAATTCAAATGCCCTGGAACCAATTGTTCATATTCCGACAAGAGGAGAAAACATTCTAGATCTGGTCCTCACTAACTTGTCAAACAGATGCACTGCTGTAACTATTGGACATTCAGTCACATCTGAGCACAAAACTGTCACCTTAGAGCTGGCACTAACATCAGAACTCATAAAGGGTGAAATCAGACTACAAAACTTCTCCAAGGGAAACCATACCCTCCTAGGCAAAGGTATAAATGCATTCTAAGCCCCACCCCAAGCTGGAAGTGGTAACTATGCTGACTCTTACACTAAAGCCCTGTACAATCACTTGCATAAGTGAAAAAACTCTTCTGTACCAGGAAGAATCAAAGCTAAAGCCCCAAGTAAAACAAGCTGCCATGTTGGACATCCAGCATCAACAAACTTTACAATAAATGCAAAAAGTTGCTGTCCATGAAAACAAAGACAAGGCCCTAACAATGGAAAAGCACCCTTCTCAGTTTGAACAGCCAAAAAAGACAACTTATCAAATCCTATAAGGGCTCCTTTGACAGAAACTTAGTAAGTTCAGCCAATGATAACCATAAGGCCTTGTACAGCTACGTACATAGCCGAAAAGGTCAGCCCCAAGCATATGCAGAATTAGTGATCAATGGCATCACACACACTGACCCCGCAGAGATAGCAAACCTGCTAGAGGGTAGATTAGGTGAAAATGTCACTCCCTTATCCCCTCCTAATTTATCACAAACCTTCCCCCAAACTTCCCCCTCACCTTACATATCTGAAGAGCAGGTCCTCAAAGTCTTGTCCAAAGCGAAAAACACAGCCTTTATGGGAACAGACAACATCTCAGGCTGTCTTCTAAATAGGATAAAACATGAGTTAGCATCACCATTAAGTACCCTTTTCAATCATAGCCTAACCACAGGCTTTGTTCCTGTGGAATGGAAAACAGCAAAAATTATTCCCCTTCACAAACCTGGCCTAGTAACAGCCATGGGGAATTACAGACTCATAAGCCTCACCAGCCTCATCTGTTAGGCCATGGAACATATCATTATGGACCTCATAAATAAAGACATAGATGACCTCCAAACCCTGGATCCTACCCAGTTTGGCTTCTTCAAGAGCAGATACTGCCTGTTAGATCTGGTGAACTTCTCTGAAAATGTGACCAAAGTCATTGATGAGGGTAAATCTGTGCATACAGCATACCTCAACTTGGCAAAGGCTTTCAACACAATCTGACATTCATGCATTACTGATAAACTTAGCAAACTGAATGTAAACCCCTTCATTGTAAGATGAGTTGCCAACTGGTTCACAAATCAGGCACACACTACCAAACTGGGTGTCTCCACATCTGTCAGCAGACCTATTACCAGCAGGGTGCCACAGGGGTCAGTGCTGGACTCCATACTGTTTAGTATATACTTCTCAGAAGTCCAGGTCAAAACTAAGGGGTTGTGGCTGCAAACTAGGTGCAATCATTCAATCCTGAAATGATACCAGTATACCCCATGAAGGTCTCACACAGACGAACGACTGGTGTATTAGTCACAGTCTAAAACTGAATGCAAAGCAATGCATCATCATTCCCTTTAGCGCAAATAATGTCCCTTCACACTATCCAATCAACAACAGTACATTAAGTAGCCACGAAGTGGTAAGGGACCTGGGATCACAAGTACACTGCAACCTTAACTTCAACCACCATGTGTCTACTGTAGTAAGGAAGTCTTTCTATGTAGCACACTTGATTAGTAAAGGCATTGCCTTGAGGATAAAAGAGGTTATAACAACTCTATACCCAGCAATTATCTGTCCCATATTTGAGTATAACACGCTGTTTGGCGTGTATCATACAAAGCACCTGCATCAACTGGAGAGACCTCAAAGGTTTCTAACAGAGATGATCAAGGGGCTCCAGCATGTGCCTTACATAGACCAACTAGAGTCCCTGTCAGTATACTCTGTGTCACATAGACTTCTTAGGAGATACTTATGCATGGCCTACAAAGCAATTCAAGACCAAAACCTAATAAACTTGCTGCATATCAGTAAATCAAATGGGACTAGGGCTATACATTTCAGTGGCCTAAATATGGCCTGCAACTTAAATAGGACATGCTGGAGGGACAGATTTATCTCGCAGCAACTGCCTCATCTTTGGAACTGGCTACCAATTCAAGTGAAACAGAGCACCTCTATGACAATGTTCAAGAGGAACCTGGATGAGTGGATGGAGCACCATAAATTCTTACTGAGGATAGTGCCCCCAACTCTCCTGGATATGGACAGTTATCACTAAATGCAGTCTTGGATATTGACTAGCATTTTCATGGTATTACATTGGGATGAAACGGCTAAGCTTAAAAGGACCTCTGGGTTGAAAGCCTAGTCATCTCCTATGATCCTATGCGATTGTGGTCCTGGACATAGTCATGATGAGAGCTTGTCTACAGACATCACTCACATCCAGGTATCACATCAACTCCTAGCCTGGGCCATGGAACTAGCAGTACAGCTCCTGGCAGAAGTTGTTCACATGGTCAGGGGCAACAATGCTTAAATGACTACTCTGCCATGCACAGCTCACACCTGCCCAAGATGCCAGGATGTAGTGCCACCACAGTACTTGATTGTGGACATGCAGACACAAGCACATTACGAAAACATGCCCATACCACCTCACAAACATACAAACACTACTGCTGACTGATGTAAATCTCTTGCTATTTGCCCTGACAATTGTATACTTACTGAATAAATTATTGCTCACATACACTTGGTGTCAGGTTTGCTTTCCTGTATCATCCCATCACAACCTTGTGCAATGGGTGCCCTTTGTACATTTCTTTGTGACTTAGGGTTGCTTATGCATCTGATGTACAGACTGGATAGCTATTGCTTGCTTAATCAGAAGCTTCCTTTCATGTAAAAGTATTGCAGAAGAATACGTTTTTATTTAAAATTCCTACTCACCTGTGAATGAATGGTTATGTAATTGTTGGCCCTCATTGTATTTGTGTTCGTATTCCAAGTAATGCAGTCAAATTAGACAGTTGATTATTGCTTATTGATATACCTGATGCTAACCTTGACTTGCTCACTGTTATTTTATGTACTCACTGGTCAACTGAAAAGCATGACTACAGCAGAACTACAATCCCTTACCCAGTCTACCTTTAACAAAGTAGAAAACTGGCTACATAATCGTTTACTCCTACTGAACCCAAATAAAACCAAACTATTACTGTTCTCCCCCACCCAAAAGCAAACACCACCAAAATTTACAGTCTCTTCAAACAATGGGACTACAATTTCCCCTGACCCAAACACCAACCTACTAGGCATAATCATTGACAACAATCTGAACTACAATGCCCATATCGACAAAACCATAAAAATAGTAAACAAAAAAATAGGATCCATGTATAAAATAAAGAAATTTCTAACCCCAACTGCCAGAACCGCCATAGCTCACACACATCTTCTCTCCTCCCTTCTCTATGCCTCACCCATCCTTACTAATCTTTCTAAATCAAATCTTAACAAAATCACCAGCTGCTATAACAATATTGCTAGATTCACCACAGGCTCTACATACAGAATCCATCATTGTAATAATCTTCAAAAACTAGGCTGGCTAGAACTATCAAATCTAATATACTATAACCAACTCATACTTGTTCATAAAATCCTCTACCAACCCACCAGTACTCCTATTCTAACTAAAATCATCACCCCGTATAACAACTTAACATCCCTCCGCTCTTCCAGCAGAATGCTCGTACAAACTACCAAATCATATAACTCAGCTGGAGACTCTCTTTTCTCCAACTCTGCTGGAAAAAAATGGAACTCCCTTCCTCCAGAAATAACCTCTAACAGCTCCCTGCCTCAATTCAAAAAGGCACTAAAGACACACATGCTCAAACTCTGGCTATGTCTATGCTTAAACCCAGACTGAAATAAACACAAATGATACTGAAAAAGTAACAATATTTACACTCCCTTCAAAACCCAAACTAACCCAAAAACACAGTAACTAACTAATTAAGCCCTTCGAAACTAACATTAACCATAAACAAAATAACCAACTTTTTTTCCTACTTCACTGAAGTGTATACCAACTCCTCCCTCAACAACCTCCTCCACTAAACAAAACCCTTCCTTATACCCTTCTACTCCTTTCCCCCCTGCTTTCTATCTGAATTTTGCTATCACTCAGTCTTACCCCTACCAGTAGAAAGTCCTCTCTGACTTCAATTCTTCAAAGAATTTCCCTTTCTATCATACCTTTTAGTAACCTATAACTGTCTTCTATCTCTGACCCATTGCTAACTTTCAGAACTCTTTTCAATATGCCCCCCCCTAAATTTGTTATCTAAACCTTGTAACAGCTCTATTTCTATATTTTTAAACATCTTGTTACCTATATTTTTATCTATATTAAATAATACATTCCTATATTTTAAACATCTTATTACCTACACTATTATTTCTATTTAACATCTATTCTTACATGTTTTTGTTACTAAATGTTTTTGATAATATTGGAGCTTTTCTCCCCGGGCCTCCGCTGAAAATGGATATGTATCCAGTCGGACTTTCCCAGTTAACAAATGTAAAATAAAAATAAATAAATAAATAAAATTATGCATAATACTGGGCAAAATCCATACCTGTATATTACATACATCAGTCATAAACCAACACTGACATTATTGCAAACCTGAGACATGTTTCATCTTGGAGACTTATAAATATTTGCATATAAGATTAATCAGTTATATACCTCTTTTTTTCATACAGGTTCCAGACTTGTCTTGTTAATACTGAAGCTGCAGGGTGTGTCCTTGGGGGTTGTCTAACTCTGATGCTAACGACACACAACCATTATATGGTTATGTAAAGGTTGTGGACTTTTGTAAGCATCAGTTTCGTGCAATCTTTGTATGTATTTAGGATCTTCACTTAGGTAGTAAGAGTGTGCCTTTTGCCTCTTAGCCAGAGCTATGGCATATTGTACCCACCTACATTAGCCAGTACCACCTGCAGCTGGTAGTTCTCCATCAGACTCCTAATTTGCATCTGCTGGAGCTGCTGACCCTGACTGAGGTCCTGTCCCTTGATATACTTGCTGAAGATGTTTCCTGAGAATTATACTGTGCAACATAGCACAGACTATATATTCGGGAAGAGGTAGCTTGTTTGTACTGCAGGACACCTTCTGATGTGTCTAGACACTGAAATCTTGATTAGAGCAAGCCAAATGGGTGTTCTTTAAAATTCCTAGTTTTAGCAATGGTATCATTGTAATCTTACTCAGTGGTGTTTTGTGGGGTTCCTGTGGATGTCAAGAGCCAAGATTCACGTGCATAAACTACATCCCCCACTTGATGTCTTTGTGGAAAGTCACCCCAGCAAACCTTTTATACACCTCACAAGTGTGTCATATGTGTGAGTTGAAAAAAATGCCTGGTTTGCCTACATATACATTGTAGATGATACCTTTGGCATTACAGACAACTTGCCAGTTTACAGAGTGGAAGCCTTTCCTGGTAATGTATCTTCTTCCTGTTCACCAGGTGGGATATTTATTTCCATGTGTGTGCAATACATGGCCCCAAAAATATCTGGGAAGTGTGCTATTGCATACAATTCTTGCATGGTTGTTGCTCTCTCCTCTGGGATGAGTCGGAAACAATATGGTTTCTTGCATGGTGTAGTATTGCATTTAGAAACTGATGTAATGTTCTAGAAGTTGAGCTTATGACACCCTTAATATATCTCATGTGGGTCTCTGGAAAGCACCTCTGGCTAGTATAAATAATGCTACACATACCATTCTTTTCACTGGAATAGTTTCTTAGCGATTTCTCTGGGACTTCAGCTGAGTGTGGCCGAGGTTGCATATTTCCTCTAGCATTTTCTTGTCCACTGTGTATTGCTCTACAATTTCTGTGTCGTGCAGTCCATGATTAGTCTTTTGGCATCTAAACATCCTCTTCCTTCTCAGCTAAGGTAAGGCAACAGCAGCAGCAGCACCTTGAATTAAAGCCTGTTGCACATACAGGTTAATGATGGTAATGACAACTCATAGCATTTTTTCCTAAGTGCGATCGTGCCTGTATTCCAAATAGTTTTGGATTTCAGGACAAAAGAGAGCACTGAATGTGCACAAACACATTATATGCTCCTGAATAGTTGTACCATGTTGGATTGCTTAACTAGTGTGTAATTTAGCTACTTATGCCTTCATTAGCATATTGTGCCACTTACCCTTGTTTTGAGGCTCTGTACTAATTGTAGATCAGTTTAATGAATACCAAATATTGTGTCACGCAAAGGATAGCAGCACTAGGTACAAATGTTCCTGGATTCACCCCTACATCTTGATGCTTTTAGTTTAAAAATAAATATGATTGTCTTCATTTTTGTTTTTTATCTTTCTTTTCACAATTTTTTTTATTTTTTATTTCACCTATTTATAATGAGCAGTATTGTGTCTAAGCCATGGTGGTGCAGCGGTAGCGTTGTTGCCTCACAGCAATAGGTTCTCCCGTTCGATTCTCAGCTGGAGTGCGGGGAGTGCCTTCTGTGTGGAGTCTGCATGTCCTCCCCGCGGTTTTGTTGGCTTTCGAAAGACATGCGTAAATGGGCGTGCCTTCGTTGAAGGTTGGACATCGAGCTGCCACCTCAGCGTTCGGGAAAATCTACTTCCAATCATTACCGGACCAGAGTTCCTCTGTGGTGACTCCTAACCAGGAAAAGCCACAACAACATAATGAGCAGTATTGCCTTCAAATTAGTAAAACAGCCTAATTCTGAAGCTCTTAGTGAAACAAATCTGGATAAAAATGAAAATAATTGGGGGACAAATGCCCATAAATAGGGATAAGTTTTAAATATTGTTTTTATAAACTTAAGAAAATTATTAGAATAACAGATTTTGTGTTAGCATGCATTTTCTGAAGGTCATGAAATGTGAAACTCAAATGTTACTTCGGTTCTCAATGATTTGCCAGAAAAGCTCAGATTTTATGATGAACAGACCAAAATTACAAGGCAAAAAATCTGGACATTTTGCAAAATTCTGGGCAGTTGAGAAGTATGTTAAATTGCAAAGTACCACTCTTATATGAACAGTGATTTTTTTCTTTCAGTAAAGCAGAATAAAACCAGAAATGGTTCTTTATATTTGCTCACCAACAGCTTATGGTTATGAAATAAAATTACCACTGGTTTAGCAAAAATGTTAGGGATGCTGCTTTATTCAGAAATTCTAACACTGAATCAGAATATCACATTCCCAGAAAAAGAAATGCTTCATTGTATAAAGATGTAGCTGAAAGTCAGAGATGATAGTGTTCATGTCTCAGCAATCAGAATGCTGAAGTGGTTAAACGAAAAGCAGAAAATGGGTTTTTTGTTGTGAAACATCTTAAAGGCTGTATACTGAGTACATTAATTAGTAAACTCTGTGAATGGTGATAGAGTGCAGTGAACATTTAATTACTTGGAAACCTTTGCATTTACCTCACAGTCAGCATTGCTGAGAGAAATAAATTACAAAGCCAGACACATGAGATGAGATGAAATGTGAGCTAAAATGAAAATATGTCTGGATGGCTAAATTTGTCTGTGATTTGGTGAGACTGTTTCTATCAAATGTAAAGGTACATAACAATTAGCTCATCTTTTTCCTATAATAAAGAAGTGCATTATGTGTTTTCTAATAGATGGCTTTTAAAATAAGGATGACAGACAGACATTATTTGTTAGGCTTTGTTCAGGACTTGGTGTGGATATTATATTTCATTAATTTTTTGTTTCACACTTTACAACAGAACCCGTTCAGGCAAGAAAATTAAGATAATGCTTGCATCTTTTATAAATGTAAACTGTTTCAGGCATTAATAATTGAGAAAATGTATTTGTTTAATTGCACAGCACTCAGAATCTTCAAACCGTCCACTCTTTGACATTCCTTAACATGCACATAGTCATTCAGATGTGTATGAATATATAGCAACTCTATTTTCTACTCAGTTTTCACACAAAGATTTTCATTGTTTATTATTTTTTGTATACAGACAAAAAAAATTCAGTGATCAAGTACAAATCTCATCTGCATCAAAATGCAATAGTTTACATCTCTAGGAACAATATCTATATTAATTCATAAATCTATATAATGTCACTGTCTGCCTAATGCTATGATGTAGAAATATTGTGTTTTCCATACACAAAGTAGTTCAGCTAGTCCGGTGTGCTGCAAAACTCTTCTTTGACTAAGGATCCTGCGATCGTCTCAACCTTGGATGGGTCCGAAGCCGGTGAGCAGGCACCAGCTTCTGAGGAATTCCTTCACACTACCGAATCTCAACACGAACCGATGTCTTCTTTTGCGACAACCATTCTTTCTAAGACTACAGAGTTTCTTAGGCCCGGGGTACGAACCACACCCAAGAAACCGGCGACTCACTCTCAGGCGCCTGCTACCTTGCCTCAGTCTCAAATGCTCAAAATGGCAGGAGACCTTATCATGCTAATCAGCGGAAGCCAAGCTATGCCCCCCAAAAGGAAAAGAGATCTGTCCCCTGTAGTTTTGTCTGAACAAGAGTCAGATGAATCTGATGCATCTGAATATGAAGACATGCAACCCCTCTCCACCTATGAGGATTCTGATGCAGAGGATTCCATTCCTTCAGCCTCTTCCCCAGAGGATTTTTCCTTTGGGGAAACCCTGCATTCCTTAAGGGAGCATTTCCAATGGGATAGTTAGGACTACCTTCAGTCTAAAAAGAGACTCAGGGAATCCCTAGATCTTCCACAACACAGACCCTTAACCATCCCTCCAGTCCTGGATGTTGTGGAAGATGTTTTCCTCGAATCCAGCTTGACTCCTGATGCCCTTCCTCCTGCTCCCAGAAAACCAGGCAGATATTACAAAGTCCCTGACTCACGCAAATATCTTTTTAGAAATCCTACCGCTGATCCTGAGGTCATTTCTCAAGGGCCAACAGGGACTAAAGCAACCTTGCCTAAGAATCCCACCCCCTCAGACAGGGATTCCCGAGCATTGGACAGATGGGGTAAAAAAGTATACATCTCAACTACTCTTGCTATCGGGGCACTGATTTGTCAATTCTGTATGCTGAAATTTCAGCAACATACACTGGAACTATTAAAACAAAAAATGTCTTCCTTTCCTGCTTGGGCAGAATCTAAAGAGTTAATGCATTCTGCAAGTGAAGTTACTAAACAGACATTGCACTGTGGTTTTGATGCCCTAGAAGCTTCTTGCAGGGCAGCAATCACTGGATCTGTAATTAGAAGGCATGCATGGCTTAAAGAACAGCCCCTGCCAGACCATGTCAAATCTAAATTGTTGGATGCCCCCTTGCACAAAGAAGAGGTCTTAAAAAAGATGGAAGAAAAAGCAAAATCTATGCAAACTGTTAAGGATTTCTTACAGGACCAGCCCACTAGGTTCAGCAGACATTACCCTTCCAAACACTGGTAATTTTCAGCTCCCAGTAAACAGGCCCAGCAGAGGCACCGGGGATGCAGACCCTCCCCGAGACAGCACACCCAGGGAATGCAGAAATCTAAGCAGTGGACTACATCCACTTCAAAACCAGGGAGTTCTAAGCCACCCCCTTATGGTAAGAACTCACAATGACTCATGTCCTCCACCCCCTCCCTCTGCCCACCTTCACTTATCCCTAGGAGGAAAACTCTCCTTTCACGTAAGCACCTTGACCACCATTATCAAGGACCAATGGGTTCTGAAAATCATGTCTCAGGGGTACAGATTTTCCTTCCACACCCTTCCAACCCCAAAAGGGTTCCAAGATCTATCACCAAATCAGTGGGCAGAGGCTCATAAGCAAATACTTTCCCTGCTCTCTATGAGGGCAATAGAGCACTTTCCTGCAGAACAGATAGGCCAAGGTTTCTACCCCAGACTATTTCTGGTGCCCTATCCTAGATCTATCTATTCTAAACACCTTCCTGGTGATCCCAAAATTCAAAATACTCACCCTCCAGCTGCTGCTACCCATGTTCTTCAAGGACGCTTGTCTAGCCACCCTAGATCTAAAAGAGGCCTACTTCCACATTCTTATCAGGGAATTATGCAGGAAATATCTCTGCTTCAGGGCAGGATTTCAACGTTTTCAGTTCTCTGTGCTTCCCTTTGGCTTATCTACTGCTCCCAAATTTATCACAAAATGTCTGGCTCCGGCCATTACCTTCTGCAGACAAAGAAATATTCAGATTTACCCTTACTTAGATGACTGCCTTATTCAGGCAGACAGACAGGAAAAGCTGCTCAAGCACCTGGCCTTTGTAAAGACCCTTCTAACCTCCCTAGGGTACACAATCAATAAAATGAAATCCATACAGGTGCCCACCCAAAGGATAATCTTCCTGGGAGCAAGTCTGGACACAGTATCCCAGATGGCATTCCTTACTCCAGAGAAACACATTTTCCTGACAAGCTACTTCTCTCAACTAGCCATCAGGCCCCAAATAACTGCAAGGAAGATCCTACAATCTCTGGGGTTCATGGCATCTCACAGACTACTCATTCCATATGCCAGACTGCATATGAGGAAACTTCAATGGTACCTAAAGAGCGTTTGGTGCCAACAATCTCAAGACCTGGAAACTCTTCTACCTCTAATTCCTTGCCTCAGAAAAGATTTTCTTTGGTGGGTAACAGCATGCTCCCACAACAGGGAAATGCCTTTCTCCCTACCCCTGCTGCTCAGACCTTTACCACAGATGCATCAGACTCAACTTGGGGTTCACACCTGGATGGAAGGTGCATACAGGGCCAAAGGAGCCCACAGGAAATCCCTCTGCACATCCGTCAAACAGAGATAATGGCTGTGCAGCACACCTTGATAGTTTTCAAGCCTGTTCTCTCTCCAGGGGCTCTCCTGATCAAAACAGACAACACCACTGTGATGTGGTACATCAACAAGCAGGGAGGGACTCACTCCTACCCTCTATGCAGACTGGCTATGACCCCTTGGCATACAGCCTCTTCCATGCAACTACACCTCTTAGCACAATTCCTACCAGGCTCCCTCAACTCTCTGGCAGACCAATTAAGCAGAAATCTTCTGGACCCACATGAGTGGCAACTCACCAGAAGTACCTTCACCTTAATAACTCAGAAATGGGGAACCCTGAAGGTAGACCTCTTTGCCTCCCACACCAACCATCAGCTCAGCAAATTCTGTACCAGAGAGCATCACTGCATGGCTTGGAAAGCAGATGCCCTGTCCTTCCCCTGGATCAGTCTATCAGTCTATGTTTTTCCTCCCCTCCCTCTCATCCCCAGGGTGCTGATCAAAATAAGGGAGGAAAAACCGAGGACCATTCTTATAGCTTCAGACTGGCATCAGCAGCACTGGTACCCCTTGCTGCACAGGCTGTCCCCACTATCCCAATGGCATCTTCCTCAGATTCCAAAGCTACTGACCCAGAGGGAAAGGGAATTCATACATACCCAATTGCAGACCCACAATTTGGCAGCTTGGCTTATTCCCAAACCCCAAACCAATGTGCCAAGCTTAGTAAACAAGTTTTGGATGTTATCCATGAGGCCAGACATCCTAGCTCCAGAAAGTCTTATTCTGACAAATGGAAGAGGCTCTGCACCTGGATACAGGCTAAGGGAGCCAACAAGGCACAGCCCTCCCTCCCTCTCATCCTGGATTACCTAGCTGACCTACTACACAGTGGCTTCTCTTTTTCCTCTATTAAAATTCATGCCTCTGCTATTTCTGTTCATTTTTCCACTGAGTAGCCCCTTTTCACACACCCTTTGATCAAACAGTTCCTCAGAGGGGCTAGCAATTTGAGGCCACTCAGAAGGGCACCAACACCAGCATGGGACCTTAACTTTGTTTTGGAAAAGCTCACCCTGCCCTCTTTCAAACCAGCTTCTTCTGCAGAGTTAAAATTTCTCTCCTGGAAAACAGCATTCCTTCTGGCAATCACTTCAGCCAGAAGAGTCTCTGAGCTGCAAGCACTCATGGCTGTGGAACCCTTCATCATCTTCCATGCAGACAGGGTATAACTCAGAACAAACTCATCCTTCATGCCCAGAGTGGTTTCCAGTGTAGCTCTCAACCAATCCATTCATTTGCCCACCTTTTTTCCCAATCCCCAGAACAAGGGGGAAAGGATTCTTCACTTTGGGACAAAATACCTATCTATGTCAAACAAAGCTCCTCATTAGCACTCTTCAAGAAAAATCTTGATCATTGGATGGGAAATAGGAAATTCACCCCAGGGAACACTTCTGTGTATCTGCTCGACAGTGGCACAGGAAAATATTTTTCCTGGCTGGCAAAAGCCAGGACACCTTTTTGGCTAGGCTTATATAGGCCCTTGGTCCAATAGCCTAGTACCTACCTATGAACCTAAGATGTGCACAGACAGCTCAGATTCTATCTAGACAGAGCTACATCCTTCAGAAAGTCTGATCGACTGCTGGTTAGCTTTGCTACAGGGGCATAAGGCAAAGCCATCTCCAAACAAACCATTTCAAAATGGAAAGCACACTGCATCTATTTCTGCTACAAACAGCATGGAAAGCCTCCCCCCAAGGGGGTCAGGACACTCTCCACCAGAGCAGCCTCCACCTCTGCAGCTTTCCTCAGAGGATTCCCCACTAGGGACATCTTGGATGCTGCCACCTGGACATCTGTTCACACTTTTACCAAGCATTACCACCTGCCTCTCTTCTCCAAATTCAGGGCAGGGTTTGCCTCTGCAGTCTTGCAGGGCATCCTAGCCAACCCCTAGTTGCATTGACTCCCTCCACCCTTTTCCTTAGCTTTGGGAATTAACCCAAATCTGATGATGGCAACAATGAAACACGAAGAACATAGTACAGTTGTGTACACTTACCACAAATGTAGACGTTTGAGTGTATTCACTGTTTGAATCCTGGTTTCCCTCCTTCCATCCACCTTTCATCTTTTTCTCCTTTTATTACCTGTCTAACTTGTGATTCTCCTTAACTTACAAGGGACATTTTGGTATTTATTTTCCACTGGTGGGGTTTCTTCCACCAGACCCTGGCCTCCTACTTGGGACTCCTGACAGGTTAAAGCAAGAAAAACTGATATAATGGCATTGGCTGCCTTACTTTATACTATAGGTTCATAGGTTGGTACTAGGCAATCAGCCCTAGGGCATAAACAAGCCTAGCCATAACAATTCCCTAGCTATTTCTTCCCACACTATTTACTTCCCTGATCCCATGTCTAGCAGGGCGACTGACGTGATCCCCGGGGTGAAGTTCCTTTCTCCCATCCAGTCATCAAGGTTCCTCTTGAAGAGGACCAAAGAGGCACTCTGCTTGACATGTATGGACAGTCTAATACAGAGTCTGGGGAGTCTCTGGGTCAGGAACCTTCCCCTCCAGCATGTTTTGTTTATTGTGATGACAAAGTTTAGATCCCTGGAGGTGGCTCTGAGGAATTGGGATTTCTTTAAGTGTAGCATGTCCAACAGCTCTGGGTTTGACATGGCTTTGTATGTTAAGCAGAGATCGTCTCTGAGTAGTTGATATGCGACAGAGTATAGCTGGAGTTGTTTAAGGCAGTCAGCGTAGGGCATCTGCTTTAGGCCTGTGATTCTTTTAGTGAGGTATTTCTGCGGCCATTCTAGTTGTTGCAGATGTCTTGAGAGGTACATACCAAATGGGGCATTGTATTCTATAATGGGTCTAATGAGGGATGAGTACAGTGGGACAATGACCTCCTTTTTTCTGGATGAAAAGCCCTTAGTGATGAAGTGTGTCACATAGAAGAAGTTCCTGACTGTTGTGGCGATGTGGTTATCAAAGGTGAGACCACTGTCCACCTGTGTCCCTAAGTCTCTTATCACACTTTTAGTGTTTAGTGTACTGCCACCTATGTGGTAATTCATGGGTAGATGTCTTTTCCCAAAGGGGATAACTATACATTTTTTGGCATTGAGCTTGAGCCCATGGCTCTGGCACCTAGCATCTGTTTCTGTAAGGCCCTTTTGTAGAGTATCCGCATCATTTGGGGATTCAATAATGGCTCCCAGTTTGCAGTCATCTGCGAACTTTGGTAGCCAGAGTCCCTTAGTGTTGGCCTGTACTTCAGAGAAGTAGATACCAAACAAGAGCGGTCCCAGGACTGAACCCTGAGGTACTCCACTTGTCACTTGTCTGGAGCTGGATTTGGAGTCGGCTACTTTTACAGTGTGAGTTCTGTCAGTAAGCCAGTTGGCAACCCATTGGGTGATGTAGGGATTAATGCCCAGCTTAGTAAGTTTATCTATGATTCCAGAGTGGGGGATGGTGTCAAAGGCCTTGGTGAGGTCTAGATAGGCTGTGTGGACCACCTTACTCTTGTCCATGGCTCTGGAGACTGATTTGAAGAAGTCAATCAGGTTCAGGAGACAAGATCGTCCCTTCATGAACCCAAACTGGGAGGGGTCCAAATGTTTGAAGGTTGCCAATGTCTTTGTTTATAAGTTCCATGATAATACGCTCCATGGCCTTGCAGATAAGGCTTATCAGACTGATGGGACTGTAGTTTCCAGGATCCAAGGTGGATCCCCCCTTGTGGAGTGGGATAACTGTAGCTCTGCGCCACTCAGTGGACACAAAACCTGAGGTGAGGCTATGATTAAACATGACACTTAGGTGAGGTGCCAGCTCATATTATAGTTCATGTAGTACGGAGCCCGAGATGTCATCTGGTCCCATGGATGCTGTATTCTTAGCTTCTTTGGAGAGTGCATTTTTTACCTGTGTGGCCGTTATTACCGGAATTTGTCAATCTTCCGGTATTGAGATGGGCCGTTTAGGGGGTGAGAGGGGGGTGAAGTTGCCACTGAATCGATCTGCCAGGATATTGGCAACATGCTTGGGATCAGTATATTTAATGCCATTCTGTTTTAGCTCAGAGCAGATCTGAGCATTGCCATTTTGATTCTTGACATAGTTATAGAATGTCTTGTCGTTGTCTTTGGAATCTTTGGCAGTTTTATTTTCGTAACTAGCTTTGGAGGATTTTATGAGGGATCTCAGTTTCTTACTGTGGCTGGTAAGGGAGATTTTTGCATCCTGGGATTTTCCTCTTTTCTAAAACAGTTTCTTCTTTTTGTTGTAAAGTTTGTTTATGGCAGGGAACCACCAGACTAGCTTCCTTTTTTTGGAGGAGAGCTTCTTGCTTCTATTTGGGATGGCAATTGTTGTAGTCAATCATTTTGTCCTTATATTGTGGTATCATTCTGGGTGAAGGCAGGATGCTACTCAGGGCTAGGGTCATACCTGCCTGGGCCACATGATCTGAGAGCTCTTCCATGTCTCTTTTCATGTAGTCCAGGGAGGTATGTCTCAAGTCATTCACTCCAACATGGTCAATGACAGAGTCATATGTGTACTTGTTGTGGAGTGACTTGAGTGCATACGTTATGTGGCGGCTTCTGGCACCCGACAGGCAGCTGACTGTAATTTTCTCCTTGTTCAACCTGGTGAGTGGGACATCAGTGTGCCAGACTATAGAGTCACCTGTGACTAAAGTGTTAGGCACGTTGTCTTGCCTTAGGGGCTGTTGCTGGGTGGCACACTGGTGCTGTGAGCTATGTGATACTTTGGTTGTGATTGGTGTTTGTTTGCATTTCAGCTTCAGAGGGCCTTGTTGCTTGGGCAGGTTACAGTTAAGGGCCTCCGCATATGTGGATTTAGTGTTGCTATATGTGGGTGTTGGTGGTTTAGGTTTACAAGGGCTATGTGTTCCTTGAAGTGTAGTGTGGGTGTTAACCTTCTCCTCTTGACTGTCTAGCACAATCTTGGGTGGAGAGAGCTTTGCTTCCAGTTTGGCTATGTAAGTGCATCTCTCACAGGTTGTAGTGTTGGGTGATAGGAGGAGAGGGTTGTCTGTGTACATGAGGCAATTGTTGCATTGCCCCAGTATGCCCAGATTCACCAGGTGGATAGTTGAAATCACCAGAAGCTGACCCTTTGACATGCCTGGTTTGGTGCTTTTTTTTTTGTAAAGTACAGGAGCTGTTTTCCCTTACCTTAGCAAGATACTTTGCAATTATAGGCTGTTTAGTGCCTACGATTAATTTCTCCTTATTAACAAGGGGAGTTGAGTGCTTGTTTCAGTTTAAGGCTTCCTAGTGCTTTCCAGCAGGTATTAGAGCAAGTGCTAGTCAAAGGGATGCTTAAAGGTAAGCTGAATAAAATGCACACTGCAGTGTGCACTAGAGAAGTTAGATGTGAAAGTAGGTAACTTAGGTTTTACCTGTTTAAAAAGTTAAGGTTTAGTGGAGAGTTACCATTTTTAAAACAACAGGATGGATTGAAAGGGGTGGTCACTTTTGTATTCTGGTACTTTGGAATACAGTAGGATGGCCAATAAATTTAAATAGTTGAAGAGAAGTGATTTAGAAAACGATAATTTTGTGATTACTCACACAAGCCAGTCAAAGCAGAGAGGAAATGAGATATATGGTCAAATTAACATAAGAGGCAGGCAATTAGAAAGACAGCGGTATTTAACAAGACAACTGTAACTGGGTGAGAGGGTGGGGAAAAATGTCTGCCTGACTCGGAAGAGACAGAGCTGTGGTCTCTTTTGAAGTTTTAATATGCAGTTAAAGCAGAATGCAAGTAAAACACAAGGTAAAGAAAACAAACCACAGTATTCAAAATATAAAAAGGCCATAAAGTAATACAAAATACAACAAATAAAAGTAAACTAACCTTTCCTTCACAGCAAAGTGTAGCAGAGTCTAGATGAGCCTTTCTGGTAAAGCTCTGAAATGTTTTATTTTAGCCCTTAAATAGAAGGTTTAGTTCCTAGCTCCACCCCCTCTAGCTGCACCCCCTCAGTTCACAAATGATACTACTGATGACCTGACATCAGTCTTCAAGTGACAGCAACCGACGCAGAAATACTAAGTGTCTGGTATTCAGGCCGACCAAGGGCTACCCTGGGGATAACCTAAATGTGATGACTGCAACAGTGAATACACTTGAACATCTACATTTATGGTAAGTGTACACAACTGTACTTTCCTTATCATGGGATTCGGTCAAACAATGCATATTTGTCCTTCTTCCTGTATACTGCCTTCATTTGGCCATACATGACTCATACCTATGATTATCTTCCTTCCTTCATTTTTGGCAAGTCTCTTATTTTTATTGATGTAATTCTTTTGATTCCTTGTCACAACAGAGTTGCCTGACTTTTGGTCAGGAAACTTTGTTTTAATTTAGTGTCAGTCACTGCATCATTATTCACTGCACTACTTCATTGTCTATTAAGACAATTGAACATTGCAGCATTGCAGCATTGCCATCTTTTTATTAGCTCACACAAACTACATCTATCAACTTACAAAAAACATCATGTAGATTTAAATGTTATCAGACTTTTCTGTGTCTATTTCATGTTATATTTCCTCTTCTGAACTCCTCATAGTAGTACTTAGTTGACTGACATTTTTGTTTGCACATGCCTAAAGCACTGGAGTGCATCACCCTGTTTACCTAATTACATGCTACCTACCTCCAAGAAAGTCCATTTTGGCACATGAGAAAGGTATGCCCTTTGTAAGCCTAACTTCATCTCATCTAGATCTCTTGTCACCTACTCAGTTTTGTTAGTATGCAGACTCTCTAAGAACACATCTGTTCCAAACAAAAATGCATACAATTGTGGTTTACCTTTTTTATCCCTAACCTGGCTCTACCTACATGCATACAATTCCTTGTTACTGCTTTGTCTCTTATCTTATTTTTGACCAAAATGATCTTATTCTAGTTTAATGTCAATCACAACATTATTATTGGTTTGGCTGCTTTATTTTTAGTAGAACAATTGATCATTGTCAAATGGTCATAATTGTATTCAGTCATTTCATAGTTAATTATTTATCAATATTTAACTGTCCTTAGAAATGTATGTGCTGCAAAATACATTTTGGCTCTGCCTAATCTGTCTGAGATCAGTGTGTGTGACTTTCATTATTAGCACTACAACTACAAATAAAAATGTCAGCCATGATTTTTTTTTTAAAGGTGTGTCACCTTACTTGCTGTGTGGCATCCTAGCTATCTCCAGATGGTTTAATTTGGGCCTTTGATAACATGAATTCACCTAGCATCAGCCTGAGCAAACTGTGATCTCAGGTTCTACTCTGTTAGCAGTCCTAGTTACCAGTCACAGAATAATGGCATAGCCTTTCTTACTTTTCTCTTTTTGAAACTCGTTGTTTGTCAAACCAAAAAAAAAAAAAAAAAATACAGAAAAAAGCTCTAGTGATTACATCCTGTGTATCTGTGTTATTTCTTCCTTTCTTTATTTCTATCTATGTACATATCTATCCATCCATTTGCACTTGTTAACAAGGTAAGTGGATTAATCTAATAATGATTTTCAGCCACAACCTGAGGTCCTCTATGCTTTTTTGTACAGTGCAGCACAAATATATAGTTCAATGCTACAGAGCATACACATGCTCACATTTACATATAGTGGCTTTGGTACATGAATATTTCTAAGCATTTTATAAACTATTACATTCAACTGCTTAAACTACTGTTGTTAAAATCTATACAAATAGTGTAACAAAACACTGTTGAGATACTGCAAAACTATACAGTGCATGCAAGTTATTCATAGTATTTTATGGTATCATCTTTTTAGGTGGCAGACCTAAATGTATCATCTCTCACGGTTTCTTTCCTCTTTTTGAATTCTCTCTGAGGCAGGATACTATACCAGATAGCCTGACATTACAACAATTACTATACCTCTCTGAATTGCTGACCATAACCCAAACTGCTTTTTCAGCTACCGAAAATTGGATGCGCCAAAATCACCTCTCTCTCTCAATGCAAATAAATCAAAAATTCTATTACCCACCCCCCCAAAGACTTACTCCTATGACAAAAATGCGTTCAAAGTCCTCAGTCAATCCAACTCACCTATAGAAGTGGTTCCCTCCGCTAAACTACTTGGCATGACAATTGACGAACACCTCAAGTTTAATATCCATATAAAACAAAATATTAAGAAAACCCACCAAAAGCTGGGAATGCTATACAGAAACAATCGCTTTCTCTCCAACTCTACTAGGCATACTCTGGCCACTACTTATCTTCTCCCTTCCTTATTATACAGAGCCCCACTCCTAACCAACATGTCCTCCTCTCCCACCTCCAAACTAGAAAACTGCTACAATAAAATCTCCAGATTTGCCACCAAATCCAAAAATTCCACCAATCATTGCCGTACCCTATAATCTCTGAATTGGCTAGAACTTCCAAACTACCTAGATTACCTCCAACTCACCCCTGCACACAGACTTGCATTTCACCCTACAAAATGTCCAGCTCTAACAAATATCCTTCCCCCTTACACCCCTAACAGAACTCTCAGATCCATACATCAAAACTTAATTGCTAGCCAGAAGCCCAAACGTCCTGCTGGCCGCCTTCTACTCTCCTTCTCACTAGGCAAGAAAGGAATTGCCTCCCTTCCACTCTATGAACTATACCTAACTCAGCAAACTTCAAAACCCAGCTTCTCAAACACTTGTCTACTAAATGGAAATGTGCCTGCCTTCACCCTACCTAAATCTATCTAATCTTATACCTCCAGTAGGTTTCTCCCAGATTATTAAGCTCTCTAAAACTCCCAAAGCTATTTTCCTTCAAGTGTATCTAAACTCCCTGCAACCCCTATAGCTACTTAACTGTGTAAATGACTCAACTGTGTAAATATTGTAAATAGCATCTTACTTTTAATGTGTATTTTAAAGTGTTTCCACACACACCTCAAAAGTGTGTATGTCAAGTGTCTCTACACCTACTAGATAAGAGTGTTTGCACAAATTAATCTGTATAACCCTCAGGGTCAACCACAACAACCCTTGTTGACTATGCATGACACTGAATGCACATATCTGTAAACTGTTCTATACAAAGTATCTTTTTTACTTCTCTATCTTTTGAATCTGTACTGTATTGTGTATCTTAAAGCTTTTCTCTCCGGGCCTACACTGAAAATGAGTCATTTGGGCCCAGTGGACATCCCCGGTAATCAAACTGGAAATAAAATAAAATAAATAAATAAAATTACTACTGAACTGTTATCATTTATTAGTCACATTGTGCTATTACAGTTCATAGGCATTGGACTCCTCCATTGTTATCCCCCAAATTGTCTGTTCATGATTATAGGTATATCAAAGCTTTCCTTCAATTCAACATGCATAATGCATACATTTTTCTTTTTTTTTTCCATTTTCTTCTGTTTAAAACAATACTCAGTGATTTCTGTATTCTTGACTGTTGTATACTTACCTTAGTGCTGGGCTTGGACACTTTGTTTGCTCCTAAGGAAGCTGCATGTCCACTCAGATCTTCTGGTGTCCAACCTACACAAACAGAAAACATTTGTGATGAGCATCTGCATTTCTGAGTTTCTAGATGCTTTAGTGACCAGCATGGCCAACACTTGCTACATGGTATTGAGGGCAGAATCAGTACACAGATCACATGTCCTTACATTGTTACTCATCCTCTGAATGTTTTGGTTAAGTATTACTTTTATTCTGCTGACTGCAGCCTGTACAGTATTTCCATACTCAAGCAAGAATGGGAGCATGCCAATGTGCTGATAGCAGTTTAGGTGACTGCAGTTTCAGTGAAAATGTTTTGCAGAAAATACTTTTGCTGATACTGGAGAATTTCCTTTTCTCAAATGTTGTGCAACCTCAGATTAGGTATAGTTAAATGTGGGCAGTGTGTGTGGTGGTATCCTTCCATATGAGGGATACAAGGGGATTTACCCTCCAGCAAAAACAAAAACGAAAAAGTCGATTTTCTCCAGGTTTTAGTGAAAGTACTTTTGGCAAAACATTTTCTGGGTTTTTATATTTAAGGAGAGTTGTAGTGATCAATCGGCATGAGTCTGCAAGAATAAAGACCAGCTATTTTCAATAAAATTATTTCATATTTAATTAAAACATGGTAGACCATCAATTCACCCTTATGGCCAAACATATCTTATTTTACTTTGTTATATTACTAATATTAAAATCCTTCATCCTGGCCAAGTGCTTTACTGGATCATTCTGTTTGTCATGAGTCAAACATGGATTAAGAGTAATTCATCTTCTTGAACAGAATGCTCTACAACATTTTACCATAAAAGAAGTACAGTTAGGCTGGAGCCTGGGTGGCTAAGTGAAAAAATAATCTTAAGAAAAATTTTCTTCACAGGAAATCTCATAAATATAGACTGCATTATTGTTGATTTTTGTGAAGTCATTACAACATTTTCTTGTAAAAATACTTCAGGGACTTATCAGTTTGTAGAAGAGGTGAGCACTTCAAACATTCCCATGCTGGCTCCTCATTAAAGAAGGACATACAAAAGATAACCTCCACACTTCAGGAATTTTCACTGAAAATAGATGGACTTCAGAGAAATCAGAAAAACATGAGAGAAAACACTCTAAAACAGACATTCTCAATGAAATGATACAGCAACTAGCTAAAACTATTAATATGGAAAATGCTTTAAATGATGTAGAAAGATTAAAGGAAGAAGAAATACAGACAGAATATCTGCTGAAACAGAGCACATGGTTAGTAAATAAATTAGATGACCTTAGAAACAGAGAAAGGAGATGTAACATAAGAATATTTGGTTTGCCTGAAAAAAGAAGCCATAGCTGCTTTTTTAACTACTTGGATACCTGGATTGCTAAATCTACAAGGATTATTATATGTTATAGACAGAGCACAGAGAGCCATAGGTAATCTAGGTAGCCATCAGTAATGCTGTGGACAGAGTAATGGTGCAGCGGTAGCATTGTCGCCTCCTAGAAAGAGGTTTTCTGGTTCGATTCTCGGCTGGGGTGCCTTCTGTGCAGAATTTGTATGTCCTCACAGCATTTGTGTGGGTTTCCTCCCACATTACAAAGACATGTGTCTGGAACATTTCTCCCCAGGCCTATGCTGAAAATTGGCTTTGTTCCAAGTCAGACTTTCTCAGTAAACAAATGTTAAATAAAAAATAAACCTATTCATCTCCTCTGAGATCTATAATTGTAATTTTTTAATCATTTTATAGACAAGGAACTTGTTCTTAAAGCAGCATGGGAAAATCACTTTTGAATTTTGCTGAGTACAACATAAGGTTTGACAATGATTATTCAACAAAAACATTAAACTCTGGAAAAATGCTGGTCATTAGTGAAGCTGCTTAAGCACAATGAAATTAAATCTCATATCATTTTCCCTGAAAGAATAAGAATACACTTATCTGCTGGAAGTAGAATATAACACTCTATTGATGCAGCTTCTTCCTTAATAATAATAACAATGTCATATCCATGACAGAAGTGATGGACCGATCCTTTCCCACCTTGAAGAGATCTTCAGGCAAAGCCCCATGGACTGATTAAAAAAAAAAGAAGCAAAAAACTGAACTAACCATAAATCCCAAAACAAAATATTTGAAGACAACACAGATAAAGTGAAATGAACATAGAAACTTCTCTACTGAATTTCATTGGCATGTATTGAGTTTTTCTATACAATAATTAAAAAGGTAGTTGTTTAAAAGCAAGTATGAGCTTACTTACACATCTTTTTTTAAACAAGAAACATCTTTATTAAATTATCATGCAAGACATAGACAATTATACATTAATGTAAATGAAAACAAACCGCATTGACATAATTTTAGTTGCAAACATTATATGTCACAAACCATATTCACATAATTTTAGTTGCAAATATTATACATCACCTATAATCTATCCAGTCATTGTCAATCAAACATTACATAACTCATTCAAATCCTGCCTTCTTTTAAATCTCCTTCCTCCTCTGCATGTATTGTTCCAACAATTCCCATTTTATTCTAAGTAATTTGCTCCTACCCTTTCCTAAAGATCCCAATTCCAGTTGTTTTATCTCTGTTACTATATTCAATACTACGAGTAAACTTAGTTTAGACTTTGATTTCCATTTTCTAGTAATTGCTTTTTTGGCAGGCACAATAATTAGACTCAGCAAGGCCTTACTATGTCTAGGCAATTTCAATTATGTATCATAGGTCAAAGAACAATTTCCTTAGTTATACTAAATTGTTCACCTAGTATATCTGACAGACTAGTCTGCAAGGAATCTTTAAATTCTGCCAACCCATCACTTTCCAAAAAGTATGTTCCCAGTTACTTGTTTCTTTCCCATCATGCCTACAGCATTTGCTGTCTACCTGAGGAAAAATTCTACTTGCGGTATAAACATATTTGTGTAAATACTTCCAAGCAAAGATCCTAAATCTTCTAGACATTGTTGCATATTTGGGAGACACCCCACCCCCCATTCTTTGTTTGTGAATAGGTTATCCAATCTCATTCCCAACCTCCTCTGATTGATTCTTATAGTTATTATGTAATATTTTGTATGTTATACTAATTATTCCTTTTTTAGCAGCAGCTTGTGTTCGAGACTCTATTAAAATCTCTAGTAGTGCTGGTCTTTCACTTAGGATCCCCCTATTTCTTTCTCTTTGCCTATACTTTGATATCAATCATTGATAGAGAAGACAGTCCAAATAAATTATTGGCCTCTTCCCATGCAATACTTTGTATACTATACTAATTATTCCTTTTTAGCAGCAGCGTGTGTTCTAGACTCTATTAAAATCTCTAGTAGTGCTGGTCTTTCACTTAGGATCCCCCTATTTATTTCTCTTTGCCTAAACTTTGATACCAACCCTTGATAGAGAAGGCAGTCCAAATACATTCTTGGCCTCTTCCTTTTCTATTACCTTTCCCCCTCTAATTATTTGCTCCCAATACCTTGGTTCCTTTGCCAGTTTTCTCCAATAAATTCCAGCCCCCTCTTGTCTATGGTCTGTATCCCTAATTGTAGTCATCCTATCAGCAGAATCTTATTTCTACATTCCTGTGCTGGCTTAGTTCTTAGAATACTTTCTGCTACTTTATGAATATAATATTCTGTAGGGTTATTGTTATTCTCCTTAAGGATTTTCATTCAAAATGCCTGTCTCTCATTGTTTCTTGAACCCCCCCCCCCCCATTTCATCATCATCCCTTTCCACTTTAAATTGTAGATTAGCTTACTTACTCCAGTTGTCATGCTATTACTTTTAATATGTCTACTATACAAATGTATCAAGCATGTTACAATGTATACTAGAAATGTTTATTACTGCTTCTAGTGCTTAAACATATCACTTCTAAAAGTAAAAGGTAAACTGACAATACTACATGTAAAGTACATAATCTAATATGGTGCTTTATTTACTGATATGCTTTTCCTTTTACTAATGTGCAGTTGTTTGTGATTCTGGCTATGAACTTTGAACTTGGATTGGTTTGAAAGAGTTACTTTGAGAATCAGATGGAGTTTAAATGTGAGAGGGAAAAGCTATGAAACAAGTATTCATTCATGTGGAATGAATAAATGATTTTTTTTTCTTTTCTTGTAATTTTTCAAACATTTGATACTTCTCCTGCTTTTTTGCCTCCCACTTTTGGCTCATGCCTAGAAATGTAGTTGGCTCTCAAGGACTAACTGATTTATGGTTAAGCATAAGAGGGCAGTTACTGGAGATGGAGAGCCCTCTGCTTTTAAATATATTTAACTTGAAATGCTTTATGATCCAATGAGCAGTCTTTGTTTCAAGGCTCAGTTTATAGCTGATGCAATGGCAGGCCAAATGAGGAAAAAAATAATAAAAACAGAAGGGGGATGTATTACTCCATTATTCTTGCATTACTGCTTGATTACCTAAGCATCTTTGCTTCCTGTTAAGGGGTGGGACAATAGAAATAAGGCAGAACTCAAGTTTCTGATACAAGAAAAGGAATTACAAAGTTGTTGTCTTTAGAAAAATCTTTGAAATGTTTCTTAAAAAATATTTATACTTAAATCTATATTAATTTAAACACAGCATTTGAAAAGAGGAAGTGTGCTGTATTTTTAAAGATATATAAAAAGCCTGAGACCAATGATCATTGTCACTACTGTCCTGAACAAAATAGGATATGGGGGTACTAACAAGCAGCTCAACATTCACTTAATAAACAGAGATGCATCTCTTGATTTGAATGTAATTTTCTTGGCAACAAGTTTAGTAACACCTATTGAATTACATAACTGTAGAAATCTGAATAACTTATAATGAGTAATGCAGAACCAGTGCAGCTCTCTACCTTTGAGCGATCATTTAAGATGAAATAACAATATACATGCATACAAATGGTTGAGAAATTATTAATAATGAGACCTTTATATAAAGTGATTAGTCTTTTTTTATCTTAGACACGAGTTAAGATCACAAAATGAAGCAAAATATTGAAACTCATCCTAAAGTAACAAGGTATGACAGATAAAAAACATAGATACAAATGAAATTTAAGTCATACTGATTTTTACTAATCTTAATTTAAAATTAATTAGATAGAGATAAAGATAAGAGTGCCAGAGGAAAACAAATGACACTTATTTTTAACAGACTGGATTATAAGGATAGTTCGGAATAAAGTAATAAAGAGGCAATTAAGTTAATGTGAGGGATGAAGCAATGAAATGATAGGTATATAGATGGTTCAAAAATAAACTTATGACTGACCCCACAGCTAAAGCTGTCAAAAACTGGATAGAGATTTTAAAGTTAAAGCAGACACATCTCTTTAAAATAAAACAAATCATTAAATGTTACCCATCATTCGCTAATGGTATTCAAACTAGAACTGACAGGCTTATTAATCTCACAAGATATAACAACCAAATTATTAGGATTTATTATTATACCCTGCCCAATCTCTGACCATAACACTCTTAAAACTTGAAACAATATACAAAGACACTTCCATTTATTTCCAGAATACCAGTCTATGAGACCAAACTAAATGCATATAAACCCCTGACAACTTTCTGAAGTAGAATTTTTATAAAAACAAGCCACATAGAGGAAGAAAATATAATTATGGCTTAATACTTGCTAAAAGTATATGTGTGTATATCAATAGATAGATAGATGTAGATATATATGTGCATATGTGTGTGTGTGTGTGTGGGGGGGGGGATCTGAACTAGTTAATTATAAAATGAATTGAAAAAGCTAAAGTAAACTATAAAAATAATGATAAATCTATAATTGATGTAATTGACAATTTAAACAAAAAATTAAATTCCTATACATAAAATGGCTTTAGCAGTAGAAAAATTAAAAGCAGCCACATTTGCTATGTCATTGAAACATATGCAGAAATTAACTAAAAGAGTCATGATCCAATCTAGAAGTAATCAGCTTATTGAGATAAAGAATACTTGTTGTTTTTCTTTCGGCTTTTCCCAGTTAGGGGTCACTACAGCAGAACTCAGGTCCGCTAATGATTGGCAGTCAATTTTTTTTATGGTGCCGAGGTGCCAGCCCGACCCCCAACCTTCAACAAAGGCACGCCCATTTACGCATGTGTTTTGAATGCCACTCGATCACAGGGAGGGCATGCAGACTCCACACAGAAGGCGCTCCAGCTGAGAATTGAATGGGAGAACCTCTTGCTGTGATGCGACAATGCTACCGCTGCACCACCACAGCTTATCTACAAAAATGGAGATATTTTACACACATTAGTCAATATTCTACATCTTATATCAGAAATCGGAACATTTAAATTAAAATAGCAATTTAAGTATAGGTCCTTCACTTCTGGAAAAGTTTAAACCTGAAAAAACATTTGCATAAACAAATTGCTTATAAAGGGTTCAATAATAAAGCCGAGCAACTCAATGCTAATAAAGCTCCAGGTATGGATGGAATAATATCTGTATTTTCACAATCTATTATTGTTTTTTTACACAAAACTCTCATAGAAATTCAACATAAAAAAATTCCTCCATCCTAGAAATATTGATTAATTACCTCAGTATTGAAAGAAAACAAAAATTCACAATTATGTTCCTAGTATAGACGTATCTCACATTAAACAATGATAAATCTTTATGTCATTCTTTATGGATAAACTAAAAGAACCCTTATCACAAATAATTAATGCAGATCATGTTGGTTTTATACACAAGAGACAAACACATGATAATAGTAGAATTTTAACCTTATAGACATCCTAAATAAAAGAAAAGAAGAAACGTTATTTGTGAATTTAGATATTGAGTAGGCTTTTAGACTCCTTAAAGTGCAATTACTTATTTGAATTGCTGGAGATATTTAATTTTCCTACACAATTTATTTCTCTAATAATAAAGCTTATGTCGTATTATGTCCTTTTACTTCTGAATGTATTTCATTGAGTAGGGACATTAAATAGGATTGCAGTTACCTCCTGTATTGTTTGCTTTAGCTATTCAATTACTAGTGGTCTCTGATCAAAATATAAAAGATACATAAATATTTAATAATTGCAAATTAAAATTAATGTATGTGGATGACATTCTATTAATCATTTCCAATTCACAAACAGCATTAAAAGAAATATACGTAGGATTAAAGTTCAATAACTCAAAGACACAATACTTATATTTAAATTAAAATATAATATCACAAGTATATAAAAATAATATTATTGATGAACAGACTTCAAACTTAGAATATATAGGTGTAAATATAACAAGAACAACAGAAGAAACTTAAGACATGAATTATAAAAAAAATCTGGAAAGTGTTACAAATGTAACTATTAAATAGATTAAAACAATAATTTCATTTGAATATAGATTGCCATTAATAAAAATCTTTTTTTCCAAAACATATTGTATGTAATGCAAGCTCCAGCCCTTCTTCCAGATAAAAAGCAAATAAAAGAAATTAATAAAATATTGTTAAAAAAATCCTTTATTATACAAAAAAAAATGTGATTCAGGAGCTATTAATTTTCAGCATTTAAGCAACTACAGAAAATCAGAAGTTTTTAAGACTGTTCTAAATTAGATAGAACTCAACTATAACTCAGATTGGAAGAGTATGCATCTGTTTCTTTTGCATGACAAAAAAATGAAAGTGGATACAACTAATTATTCTGAAAAAATTGCATATTTTCTGGTATTACATATGCAACTAGTAGCAGTATAACATCTCTTCTTCCACTGAATCAAATTATATCAACAACATTATAAAAATATTAAAAAAAAAACAATTAAAGGTAACTTATATATGAAATTCTGGTTTGAACTGAGTATTCCTATAAAAATAACAAAAACAAGTTTTTGGTAAAATTAATATAACTAGAATCAACAACTGGAATACAAAAAAAATTTCTGCTGACAACAATGTTCACTTAATTAAAAAAACATAATATCATAAATGAATATGACTTAAATTCTCAATATTGGATTTATTTACATAATGTTAAATTATCTGTTTAGTAATAATGTTACATATTATCTTAATATGAATACAAAATAAGCCAACTTTAATTTAGCTTATATATGAAATTACATATAATGAACATAAAATAGAGAATGAAATATTCAAATTTTATAAAATTCTCTTGCCTTATAATACTAATGATAATGATGAATTTTTGAAGCACATTAACCTAGAACTGTAACTATGGAATACCAAAAAAATACAATTACTGAATTCTATAAAATGCACCATATCATCACAATATTGGAGTATTTTTACTTGGAGGTTTCTATATAGGTCTTTTCTAACCAATAATAGGATAGGAAATTTTAATAATAAGAGCATAGAATGTTGCAGGTGTTTGAAATTTTTTAATACAGATTAGTCAGATATATTTTTCATTTGTTCACAAATAAAACCCTTTGGGAGAAAGTAGAATACTTCTGAAAAGCATTATGGTTTGACACACTCTTCTTGCCAAATATACTAGTTTTATTTAATATAACAGGAACACATAAAATATACAATGAAACTCATATTCTGCTTTGGACAATTATGGCTATAGCAAGAAACATAAAGAAATGGAAAATTCATTATCACCTCAGTTTGAACAATATTTGTCATCATTAAAAGAAGCAACCATAAATTAGAACAGAATAAAGGAAAGCAGAATATATCATAGGACTAATTATAAGAATAAATGGACTAAAGTTACATTACTCATTGATTTATATTAGATTATTGTTACCTCCACAAATCAATAAATATATATTTAGTTTCTTGTAACATTAGATTTTTTTTAAATATAACAGATAGCTTATTTATTATGTTTCATATTAAAACATTTATTAAGCAATTATCCAGATAACTCTGTACATATTGTAAATAGTTCTATAATACATTGTTTAATTTTTTAGTGTTTCAATTTCTATGAATGTATCACTGTAAGACACTGAAGATTTTAATAAAAAAATATGAAAGCAAAAACAAAAAGGAGCACAGTTGCCTAAACTAATCTGTCAACAAAATTTCACCTCGGGCTGTGATGTTTCATTATAGCTGTGGCAAACAAGGAAACAAGATTTATATGTCCTCATATGTCATGTCTACGTATAGCCTATATCATTTTATTTTTATCAGTGCTAGCATATCCAAAAACACATCATCAGATCTGATTTAACTGATCTCAGTGTGTCACAATCCGCAGTATAATTCCTGGACATCAATGGTCTGTACCTTTATATCTGTGCATGAGCCATGGTTTACTTTATTCATATAATCCATACAGACCAAGCATTGTCTGATTCATTTTGCTTTAACTAAATCAACAATTATTTAAATAATTTCTGCTACCCTAGACAAAAATATCAGAATCATTTTGATTTTTAAGCCAAGCATGGTCTAAGTCATTTCTTCCATCCTGATTAGACATATTGTGCCTCACATAATCTAAGTCAAGTATGGCTTGAATAACATCATCTAGTCTTGTCAAAACTGGTCTGCTTCAATTGTTTTATACAATATTGAATATAGCATGCACTCTTTTTATTTCTCCTGGTCAGGCATTATGTATACCATTGTTTTTAAAAGAAACAAATATGGACTAAAAGCATGATATATTTAGTGGCTAAGCTCTGTCTGAATCATTCTGTTTTAACCAAGCTATCATCTCTCAATTCACTTTGTCCATCTGGAAATCATGGCTTATAACATTTTGTTTTTAAATAAACCACGTCACACTTTGTGAAAAACATGACTCATCACATGTTGTTATTTATAAAAAAGTATATGTTCCAAGTTAATATAATTCATCTAAGCCAATCATGGCTTGCTTCATTTTGTTCTAAACTGACCAAAATGACCTTATCTCTCTTCTGGCCAATGGTGACCTACACCATAAGCACTTTACTTAAACCAAGCTTGGAATAAAATTCCTTCATCTTTTCTCATATTACTTCACTAGCATCACTGTGTCTTAAATGATGACACACAACTTAAATTCATTTCCACAATCCCACTTAAGCAGGACCCAAGTTATTTGTTTGTTTATTAATTTAAATGAAAGTGTTGATGCACCTGTAATCTTTATCAGGCAATATTAGGATAAAATGCAGGAGGGTGATGCCAGTAGCCCATAAGAGATTGTCATAACTCATAGCTAATAAGAGTCTGGTAGCAACTGGTGCAATGTTAGATTATATGTGGCTTAAAATACTTCATTTGACCTGACCACATGTGGCTTGCATCTTTCTAATAAAACATTTAGTTTAACTTATCCATGCAAAGTTTAATTCATTTAATCCCTATCAGACACATATGTTTTACCTGAATTCATTATAAATGAGAAAACCATTGCGTATTTTTTTTTGTATTACAAACCTGTTTAAGCATGTGCTGTGTGATTATTTTTTTCAGCATGAAACCACATCTCTTCATGCCTCATGTCCAAGTATTGCCTGCACCATTTATTCCTTCATCCTCCTGTTTTATAAACCTCAGTTGCTGTTGAGGTGTTTTGGTGGTATATAGATCATTGCAAAACTGTATGAATTGATGTCCTCTGCAGAAAACGACCCCATCCTTCACACCAGATGTAAGTGCACAATATTTTATTAAGTTGTCTCTCTATGTTATAGTAATATGTGGCTAAATTTGATTATTTGGTTGATTTTTTTTTACCACAAAGCTTTTCTTAGCATTTGGTTTTCAGAGGTATTTGTTCTCAGAAGTATGATCTGGAGTGGATATCCCTTTTTTCTGGTAATCAAGGAATAAATGTTGCTATACTTTATTTCCATGTACAGCTCACACAATATTGTAGACTCAAATGTGACCTTATTCCTATACTATTTTTGATATAATCAGGCCAAGCACAATTTAAAATTTCATTTACATGTAAGCCATAATTCTGAGTATGGAAGTGTTTGCCTCTACAGAGAAAATGTATTTTCCTTATTTTAGATTTGTACCATCAGTGTCCCTTGATGAAGGAAATATTCCATAAACATAAAACCTAATCAGAAAATATACCGTGAAGCCTTTCTTGCTCTTTCTATGCAGATCTTCATGCTTTGCTTTGAAGCCTTGCAGTCCCTGTATTCATAAAAGCACTTAGGGAGCACTGAAACAATATTTAATCTACCCCAACCATAAAGTAATACTGTGAGGACCAGCCATTAATCAAATCCTCATATCAGTCTCTGCAAAGAAGCATATTGAGTTGCTTTCATTGTTAACAAATGAGCATTAAAATTCATACAAGCCCTCTGCAGGCAAACTATGAAAGCAGGTGATCATCACACATCTGTACAGAAAACAGATGAAAAATGCAATGTGAGTGAATTTTGTTATTTATCTATTAAAATTCACTTTGTAAGACCATTTTTTGTGACCAAAAGTGTTTTTTTTTAATATTTAAATAATAGTTAACTTTGGTCATATACACAGAAAGTGTTGATTTTAAGCGTTCCAGGAAAGGAGCTTGATCAAAATTGGTTTATTCCCTTTAATCTTTCGCTGAATATATTCATTGTGGAAAATGGCCTTAAATTGATTTCAGAACTCTTTGTCACCTTCTGATATTGGGCTTAATCTGTTTTCTTTAGCTGAAGTTGTATGACCTAAGCTATACCATGGCGGCCTTTCTAAAGCCCTTGCCTTATATCCTTGTGGAAATTCTGCAACTCTTTAGTTTAACATTGAAGAACCTTCCTTGGCCATGCACTGCATCATTATCTGAGTGCTTCCTTTCCAGTCTCTGTGTTATATATCACCACAGGACTGGCACTGATATACTTACTCAATATTATCCCCTTGGATTTCTACTTTTAGAGATTAGTACATATCTAGCACAATCAAAACTTAAACATAAGATGAGTGATGACATATTGATAACTAGACTACTTGTAGCAAGAAATCTCTTATGTAGCCACTTGGCTGTTCAGCCTGGATCTCCTTTCTTGGTCTATCAGCTTTGCCACCATTTGCTCAAACCAGTATGTCACACTGAAAGGCTTCCAGTCTACCATAGTAACCAAATGCATTAGTACCTTTGATCCCACTAGAAATTTGTGCTGTGTACAAAAAGTTCTGCATGCCACTGTTTCCTTCTAAGACTACCAACTTTACTTTCTAGACACAGAACATTTCCTTACTACCAAACTATATCAGATTACTAATCTGTGGCCTACTGCAATGGCCTTTACTCCCTCTGCAAAATGCTAAACTGTCTGCCTCAAGGTCTGCCCAGAAGCCATCTTAATCTGGCAAAAAGGTGGTGTATTTTTGCACCTATTGTGTAAGCTTTTCAATGCTGTGCTGTGTAAATAACTGTTTGGTAACAGTTGTTTCTGGCATAGTGTATTGGCCATCTACATAGGACAGGTCAAGAGATAGTTTAGTGGGAGAAGGCTAATTGCTGCTGTATCTAGGTGACACAGCACTAGTGACTTGAATTTACATCTGCTTCTCATTGAGTCACTTTTGTTCTTACTTGATATACACTGCACTCACAAATGAGTTGCACTGCCACTGTTGGAGTAGCTGATTAGTGGGTAGCATTCATACATCCAATTTTCCCCATAGTAAGTACTCCTTTTATATTTGTTTTCACTCAGCAGGCTTTTGACTCAGGTGTGCTGTGGGCTAAAACAAACAGCACTGAGCTGCATATAATGACTACTGTCTGTGTACTCTCAAAGACCAAGAAAATTTCCTCCATGGATCTAGACAATGTATAGGGTTGTTGAATATAGTGTTAAGTATGCTCTCAGTGATCCCTTCTTCAAACTCTTTAACCTAAGCCTTGCTATAGGCTGTGTCCCCGAATACTGGTGCACTGCTGCAATAAGTTTCATTCATAATGGTGGACTCACCATGGAAACAGGGAACTCTACACACACACACACACATCAGCCTTACAAGTCTTATGGGTAAAGACATGGACTACATTTTCACTGACCTCATAAATCATGACATCAAAAACCTGGTTAAGCTGCAATTCACCTTTCTAAAGGGCAGGTCCTGTCTGCTGAATCTTGTCAATTTTTTGAGAAGGTAATTTAGGTGGTTCAAAGTGGTTACACCATTCATGTTGCATGCCTTGATTTGGCCAAGTCATAAGACACCAAACCACAAGACGCAATTGTTTATATACAACAGTACAAAAATTGTGCCCAATATACACCAAATACCTCTGCTAAAGTCCTTTGTACAAACTTGAATTCAAAAACAGTAAGCTGAGGTAAGGCTCCAGAATCCAAATAGTTAAACAGATAAATGATGCAGTCTTCAGAAAGTAATAAAAAACAATGCCTTCTTTAATGTCACACAAGCGCTTTCACAGAATGCTTCATCAGATGTATATAAAAAACTATCAGCAGCACCTCTTTAAATACCTTAATTTAATCACATGACTAACAGATCCAATTGATTTAAAGTTATATACTCTCTAAACGGAAAATAAAAATAAATTAAAATAAATAAATATATACAGAAATATATGCATAAATTTATATATTCACAACTGATATGACTTTTTATAAGAATGTATATAAAATACAGTCTATATATGTTTTTAATTATATGTACAAAAAATATATGTATATGTATTCAAGAATTGCAAAAGCGCAAGAACATCTTAAAATATATATGTACAGACATATAAATTTTATTACATAAAAATATATATATATATAAAATTTCTATGGTTATGAATGCAATGTATTCCATAACTACTGTATATTAAACTAAAATCTTACTTCTACATTTACCTACGTAATCCCCTTCTTTTCAAAATGGGCTTGATGGGCATATTATCATTAAGTCCATGGCCACAGTTGGCCCTCAGCATAACTATCCATTTAGTCTCTACCTCTTCAGTTCTATCCCTAACATCCCCACATCTCAGACTCTCAAATGTCCTAGAAACTATCATAAATTTAAACCTATGCTGTTCTCCCTCTTTGGAAACATGTTTAGACAGGGCATTACAATCAGATTTCTTACCTATATGATATATGTGTTCTCTGATTCTTTCTCTTAGACTGCGATCTGTCTTGCCTACATAGAATCAATTGCATAAACAACAGGTGGCAAGATATATCACATGCGTAGTAACACATGTGCCACTAACTCTAATATCAAAAACTCTACCTGTATCCGGATGTCTAAAGTATAATTCATTGTCAATAAATTGACATTGATTACAATTACCACATGGTTTCGTTCCTCTGGAACTAGTAACATTAACACTATTTCTATTGATACATAGCCTTCTCCTAAGATTCTTTTTATTTTTAAAAGTAAACTGTGGTTTTGAACTAATGACACCAAACCACAAGACGCAATTGTTTATATGTTGATGGTCCTGAACCTAAATCCCTGTATGGTAAGATTAATAGCCATCTGACTTAGGAACAGAACACTTATTGTCTGAGTGAGTGTCGTCTCCCCAAACACAGAAAAGGTGACCAGAGGTGTCCCTCAGGAATCTGTACTGGGGCTTACTTCTGTTAAGCATCTATTTTTCAGACCTCTAAATTGATAACATAGATCTCAAGTTAACCAAGATTGCTGATGACTGCATGGTGGGTGTGGCTGTTAAATCTGCTTTGGATACATATACCTTTCAAGCAAACTAACTAAAGTCATTTTCGGGTGCAGAAAAAAAAAGATTTATACTAAAGGTCAAGAAATGCAGCATAATATCTTTCAGGAAACAGAAACACTCTGCATCCTACTGTAATGAAAATACCATACACATCAACAATCGGAAATCTGGGCACATGAGTGGTTATAAGTAGAAAATTCTACATTTTGTAACTAAATGTTAAGAGCATCTGTTCTGAACCTAAGGAAGTCAGTGGCCCTCTTTATCCTGCCCAAGTCAGACCTATTACTTAATGTAATGAACCCTGAATCATGTATCTGGCTAGACATACTAAAAAAGTTTAGGAAACACAGAGGTTCCTAACCAAAATGATCTGTGGTCTCAAAAACCTTAACTACAAAATAGATCTCCATATCTTTGCACACAATGTTTTACAGGCCTTTGAAGAAAGATGCGTCTAGCTTACCATGCCCTTAGAGAGACAGTTATTCTTGACCTTCTTTTAAGAATAAGAGATCTTGATTGTAAATATGCTTAAGCAGGCAATATAACAGTTACTGTGGCATAACACAGTAGCATATCTATGATGCTTTCTTTATTAAACTATTCATTCAAACTTATCAACTATTCTCCTGTAAATGTTATCACCTGGGTGGAAATGGGAATATGTGATTAAACAAGCATAGTCTGATATCAGTTTTATGTGTTTATCATTAAACAACATTGAAAGAAGAGTTGCAAAATTGTTTATTCTGAATGTATTTGTAGAACACTTTATTCAGAATATATAACAACTTTATTACTGTTACAAATAATGGTCTCAACCACTCCAGCCTGAAAAATAAATATATAAATAAATATAAATAAATAAATAAATAAATAAATGAATAAATAAAAAACAGAGATAAAGATAAAGAACCTTTCTTGTGTAGTCTTCTAAAACCTACATGATATTTTAAGCTGTCACCTTTCTTCAAAGATTCTAACCTTTCTGAAATGGGGGGAGAGATGACATGCTAGGATGCAGAAAAATAGACTGGCTGATCTGATAGAATGTCTACTTGTTTGTAATATAAAATGATGCATTCATATGGCTTGTTGGTTTTGCTGCCTATTTAAAATGAGGTACAAACTCCATTTAGGCAGCAGCATGAAACAGAAATTATATATGTGTTCTATAGCAAATTATGTGGTATAGCTTTCAATAGGGCAGTTATTAATTGATTCAGAGCAAACAGTGCAAAATTGAAGGCACATGTGATGAAATTAAGATGAGACAAGGCCGCTGTCATGGCAGCAGATGGGAGATTCAGAACAAGATGAAAACTGAGAATGAAGGGAAAATAGTGGAACAGGTTAACAGTGTCAAGGATCTAGGAAGGATGGTTGAAGAAAAGGAACGTCTGAATAAGGAGTTCAAAGGTAGAATCTGAGAGGCTGCAGCTAACTGGCACATAGTGTCAGAGGCAGTGTGTGACAGAGAAATGCCAAAGAAGTTGAAAATTAAGGTATATAAAACAGTAGTCTGACCAGTAATATGATATGGTACAGAAACCTGAACAGTGAAGGCAAAGCAGTTGGGAAGCTAGGAGGTGATGATGAAGAAGTGCCTGAGAGAGGTGGTAGGATGCACACTGTGGGACAAAAGAAGAAATTATGGCATCAGAGCAGAAGCCAAACTAGCTCCAATTGCAGTGAAGGTCAAGCAGAATGAACTACTGCAATTTGGAAACAGTGCAGAAAAGGAGAATACAATTTGGTGAAGATGATTTAGGAGAGACAGGAAGAAGGAAATAAGGAAATCCAGCAAAGGTATGGATTATATGAGAGAAGACCTGAGACAGTCAGGCATGACTATTGAAGAAGATAAGAGAGAGGCACTGAATAAAGAGAGATGGTGACAGACGACATGACGTCCTGACCTCATGTCGAAAAAATGGGTAAAAAAAGGTGACCTGCAAACATAAACATGAGCAATGATTGGTTGAAGAATTGAAGCCATTGTTATTTACTTTTAAATCAGAAAAAAAAGCCTCAAAATGTATAGTCCTCTAGTTTGCCACCTGATCTTTCTCTCCACATAGCCATTCTTGTGTAGTACTGAGCTTTAGGTATAATATGAACAGGCAGACATTAATTTACTAAAGACCATTTTTGATTGGCATTGAAATGCTTTAACAGTACCCATCAGAAATTGCTCATAATGTCCTCTAGGTAGGCCTTGGTAGTAATGTTGTAACAAAAGCATGTAGAAGAAAAACAATCTTTAAGTAATCAGAGAGGTTTTGATCCCCCACCAAAAAGTGGCACATCCATCAGTATGGTATATATTAAATTAGATGGATGCCAAATTAGTGTTTATCTATTCATACATAACTAACTCCACTTTATACTTCCTGTAACTGTACTTATTCTTTGTGAATTCAGTTTAGCATTGCCTTCTAGGTCCTGCTATCCAGCCATTTGCTGCCTCAGAGCACCTCCATGAGATCCAGTCTTTAGTAAATTAAATTGGATGTTGATCTTTTTTGTTGGCCTGTATCACACATCTTGCATCTAGTGCATTCTGTTGTTTATTACTTTGGTGACACAATTAAGGAAATCTGTTTATTTATTTTATTTTATTTAACATTTGTTGACCGGGAATGTCCGACTAGGTTCCACAGAGCCTGTTTTCAGTGGAGGCCCGGGGAGAAATGTTCCAGATGCATGTCTTCGGAATGTGGGAGGAAACCGGAGTACCCAGATGAAACCCACGCGAACATGCAAACTCCATACAGAAGGCACCCCAGCTGAGAACTGAACCGGAAAACCTCTTGCTGTGAGGTGACAATGTTAACCACTGCACCACTGTGCCGCCCTTTTATCTGACTGCATCACCATTCTGTGGTAAATCATTCTGCTTGCACCCTATGCATGACTTACCTTAGAGTGCTCAATGATTTTTTTGTTTATTTTTGTCCTTTAGAAGTGAGGCCATCAGTTTCCCAAAGAAGTTCAAAAGGTCAGACTGATGGGCTTGATTTTTTTTTTTGCTTCATTTCCTTTATTTCTATGAAATGAAATGAAATGTTTTCCTTTCTTCCACTCACGTTTTCCAATTATTTGTTCGATAGACTGATCACATGGTTACTAGTTCTTAATTTAGTTCATTCACAATATTGGGCTAAATCCTATTTGGCCCCACTTATTTTCATTGCCTCTAATTTTATGAATGAATTCATAAGGTCTTTTTCTATGACTGTCCTGGAAACAAAAAACGTACCAAAGAACTAGTCGTGTCATGTCTTGTTAAACTTCCTTGCCATTTTTTTTTTTGTGAATAGTGACAGGAAAAACCTAATCTTATCTGTGTTGTCTGGCAACCACTATCTGGCTATATTCTGTCCCCTGCTTTTACAGCTTTAGTTTTACTCATTTTATTAATTCATTTATTCATTTATTTCTAGCATGCTTCCATTTTTAGTTATATACTTATCCTTCTCCGAAACATTTTCTAGTATCATTCCATACCTCCTTCTCATGTATCTAATACTACACCCATGTTTTAGTTTATATTCCTTGAATTCTATAATTTTCTCGTTTTTCTTCCTTCTTCCTCCTCCTCTGACTCAAACAAGCTTTCTGAATGATTTAGGCCAGTTGGCTTGCTTTACATCATATTTTTTCATTTCTGGTGGCTGATTTAATTTTCATAGTAGTCTTACAGCACATCTTCTTTGATTACCATCTACAACTGTTCAGATACAGTCACCCATCTTGCCAAAATCAGCACAAACAGGGTTCAGTGCTCTTTCATTGGCTTGACTTTACACTTCCCTGCTATTTATTGTGAGCTACACCATTTAATGGCTATCAAAGTTGTATCCCTTTGCTTATTTGATAGTAAGAAATGTACATTTTTCCTTGTTAATGGACTCTAAGATGTCTGATCTGCCTAAGGCATACTTCAAGGAAATCCCTATGACCCTTATCCTGAGAGATATGTCTTATATACTCATGTCCTACATCAATAGTATCACACTTTCCTCAGCCAAATAAGCACATCTTTTACCAGCTTTCCTTTTCATCTAATTGAAAAGGAGCGCTATAATTATAATTTGCGTTAATTGTTGTGCCATTTCCTGTTATGAATATGGCAAGAAGTGAGACCCTTTCTAATTTAAATATTCCTTAAGTTATACAAATACTTTCCTTGTTATACATAGCTGGTACTCTTGCAGCTTTACTCTATGCTGTCCCAGTATTATGTAGACTAAAGTATACTAACACCCACATGATGCCGATTTGTATACCATGCTTGTGTTATTTTCACAACTGCTAGCTATTGCTCACTTTTGAAAGTATTCAGTTCTGGGACAACCTGTCATACTTACCCATTATTTTTCAATACCTGTGACCACTTGTATTCTTTTTCTGCCCTGTTTTTTTTTCAGACTTTAATTGCTTTTATTCTCCCATACCAGTGCACAGATTATTGTAACTACTTTGCTACTTTTGATTTTAAGGGCTGGATGGGATCATCATGAAAGCTTGATATGCACTTATTCGGCCACGATAAATGATTGCTTATGACACATTGAAGCCTTGAGACACTTGATCTCATCTTAGTGACATCCAGGCCATCAACATTCTATAGGACTGCATCCATTCATGTAGCTTTTTAACCCCAGCTGAGGACAAAACCTTGAGTCCAATATCACTTGTTCAGTAATTTCTTAAGGTGTTGAGAACCCTAGAACTATTTATGCCATGGGTAGGCAACATCTTTGAGAATGTGGCAATGCTTGGACATTGTGTAAGGACTGTTTCCATATTTATGCTTCATATATTACTGCTTATGGCATCTTTCAATATATGTTATTTGACTCAAGGTTGATACTGGTCATAAAACAGATTCCCTCTTTAGTGGTTAACACAGCCCTGAGGAACTATCCACAGTGCCTCCAAAACATAGTAGAGAGACACTTAGGATCCTTATACTCGTACTTTCTTACAGAAAGGTGTTTCTGTCTTCTCTGCAGGTGTAGGTGTTCCCTGCATTTTTGTATGCCTCTAATTCTGGTACTTTCAGAAAAGAAGCATTGCATGACACAATGGTATACAGACTGTGAAAAGCCCCAGTCAGATGCCCCATTTTTTTCTCCACCCTCATACTCACGGAGCTCACTATGGTCTAGTTTTCCATTCATGTCAATTTCAGGGAAATGGCATTGGACACTGTGGTCTCTGACAGGGACAGATCACTGTTAGTGACACTAATAAACATGTTCTAATATAATACTAAAGGAAAAGTCTTATCCCAAAACACAGTAAGATGGCTGCTAATAGGTTAACATGCAGCTATGATACTCCATAGAGACAAATGTGCACAGAAATATTGGTCTTACTAGCTGTTCAGTAGCCACACATACAAAACTACACACACATAAAGCAGCCCACAGAGATCAAAGAAATAAGAAATACTTGCTTTAACTTATTACCACTGTTACTGCAACACATTGCTTTGGTGACTAAACAAAGACTGAACTTCCTATGTGAAAACCTAGCAAGGCTTTCATTCATGGGCAGCAAATCCATTAGGCGATATCTGGGTCATATTTTCAGTTCTCTGCATTACCCTTTGGGTTATCTCCCACTCCAAGAGTTTTCACCAAGTGTCTAGCTCCAGTGATAGCTCATGGCAAACAGTGTGGCAATCACATATTTTTTAATCAGATGTTTTCTTTACCTTTGCAGTCTTTTTTCTAGGTGTTGGTAGTCCCTTACTTGGATTAGAAATCTCCTTCTCATCCAGGGTTTTCAGATCAACAGTCAGAAATCCTCCTTAATTCATTCTCTCAGGATAGTTTTTTTTTCTGAGATGCCTTCTAGATTCTTCCCAGCAAAAGACATTTCTAAGTCAGGGAATATTGTCTTGCATCTGGAAATTTTCCTGAATTTCACTGATAAGTCTCAGAATTCAGCCAGAGAAAATCTTAGGATTCTAGGTTTTGTGATATTCTATGCTTTTCATGATTCCTATTGCCAGGTTTCACATGAGAAAAAATGGTTCTTGAAGACTGTTTAGACATAATATTCCCACCCACTGGATTTTCAGATCCTAGTACTGGGATTTGTGAACAGACAGCTTCTATGGTGGAGAGATCAAATTTCTCTAAATGCAGGTCTCCCTTTCTCTCTTTCTACCCCTGTGAATCTGAAACAACAGATGCACTGGATTTTACATGAAGAACTGTATTATTGGGGGTTAGAGTGCGGGTTTTTTGGAACAAAGCAGACAGGCCAAAAGCACATAAATGTGAAAGAGATGTTACCTGTGAGCCATGTTATAGGATTTCTTCATCAAGGCTAGTCCCAGGAGTCTTTGCAGATGATTACCAATGATAGTACAGTGATGTAGTACTTAAACAAACAAATTGGCACCAAGGCTTACCCTGTGAGCAGGCTGGCTATGGAAGCATGGGAGACTGCAATCCATCATGGTCTTACTCTCCAGGATTCCTACATTCTCTTAGAGCAAAATCTAAGCAACAAGCTAAGCAGGACTAAGACAGACTCTGTCAAATTTAAATTGAATGAGGGAGTCTTCTAGCATTTGACCTAATTGTGGGAAACACCTATAGTCAAACATCTAAACAAATTCTATTGCAGGACTCCGTGCAAGCAGGGCTAAAAAGCAAATGCTTTTTCATTTTCCTTGTCAGTAGTGTCCATGTATATATTTATTTCCATTCCACAATGTTCATGGTCATTCTGAGTATTCAGAAGGACTCTCCAAAGTTTTCTGTGGTGAATCCTTTATGGTCCTGGCAACAATGTCTTCACGTCTTATGGAAGTGGCCAAGGGCAGTTACCACAACATTTCTCACAGATTAGATCTACTTACACAAGACAGGGAGAGTTTGATACACCTCAGTCTGAAACGGTGGCCTAGATTATCCAATTTTGATACCTTTCAGGCACATTGTTTCTGGGTATATGCGGCAGGTACTAAAGAAGGCAAGAAAGCCTTAGTAAGAAATTTTTAATTGCTAAATGGAAATTATTTACTAGGTGGTACCAGACTAAAAATAAGACCTGCTTCAGGGAATCTTTAGCACTGATTCTTTAATATCGGCATGGGTTACTCTCATCTGGACTTTCCTCATCCTGATCTGTCAGACATTTCAATATGTCTGCCCATGGATTCTCCCCTATGTTCCCACTCTTTGATCAAGCAGTTCTTGAAAAAGGAATTGCATCTTAGACTACCAAGGAAACAGGTGGCCAATATGTTGTCTCCTTTTGAATCAGCTCACCATGGTGATTTACAGTTCAGGCCAGGGAATTGTTATGGCTAGGCTTATATAGGCCCTAGGGCCAATAGCCTAGTACCAACCTATGAACCTATGAAAGTCTGCTCTTCACTTTTTCCCTTAGAACTGCTCTATCTCTCAGTGTAAACACCATATTCTCATTCTAAGGCCCTTCACTGGTCCAATTAAGTAACCCTACAAGTTAGCACTATTAAACCATAAGCACCACTTACTCTTATACTCTCTACGATTACCCTGTCCTCTATTGGTCCGTCTTAAATTCAGTTTCCCTGTTACTCTAGCATGTCCAAAGGTCAGTCAAAGGTTTCCTCGCCAGTCCAGCTGGTGAATCTGGGAATTTTGAGGCAATGTTACAACTGTCTCATGTACACGGACAACCCTCTCCTCCTCCAAATAGGTTCAAATATATGTGAGAGATGCAACTATTTAGCCAAACTGGAGGCTGAGCTCTCTCATCTCAAAACTGGTGTAACCAGTCAGGAGGAGAAGGTAACCTCACACAACACAATTCCAGTATCACATAGACCCACCACATCAGTGAACCAAACACATAAATACACAAAAACATACTCTGAGGCTCTAAATAAAAATCTACCTAAGCAACAGAGACCTCCAAAGCAGACATCCAAGCAAACGCTACCTCAAAACAAAACACACACAACACATAACCCACAAAGTCAGTGTGCCAAGCAGCCACAGCCCTTAAGGCTGAATAGCACACTTGATACTCTTGTTATAGGTGACTCTATTGTCAGACACACTGACGTCCCGCTCACCAGGCTGAATAAAGAGAAGGTCACGGTGAGCTGCCTGTCGGGTGCTAGGATCCGACACATAACGCAAGCACTCAGGTCACTCTAAAGCAAATACAAATATGACTCAGTCATTGTACATGCTGGTGTGAATGACCTGAGACGTACCTCCCTGGACTACATGAAAAGAGACATAGAGGAGCTCTCTGATCATGTAGCCCAGGCTGGTATGACCCTGACCTTGAGCAGCATCTTACCCTCACCTAGAATGATGCACAGTACAAAGACAAAATGATCGATTTTAACAATTGGCTAAAATTTTGGTGTCATTCAAAGGGGATCCAGTGTCTGTCAGCCTGGAATGACATGCTCGACAAGCCACGTTGCTTCGCAAGGGATGGCTTGCACCTGTCACCACTGGGCTTTCAGATATTGGCAAAGGCTCTTGCCACCCCCATAGTGCCTTCTTTAGGCAAGGCTCAAAAGTCAAACCCACCCCCATAGACAGCACAAGGAACAAGAAACTAAGGGTAATGCTGCTAAATGCCAGAAGTCTTAACCTCAAGATGCACGCACTCAAAGCTCTCCTCAGTATGGAGAACATCGATATCTGTGTAGTGACAGAAACCTGGTTCAAGGCTCCAGAGAGCACCCCAGCACTACCAGGCTATACCTCGTATCATGCTTTTCGGCCCCAAAACCCAGACCGAACCACAAAAGGAGGGGGAGTTTCCATATTTATCAAGGATATCCACACCTCCAGGTTAGTGGCATTGCACAAAGTATCGGAGACCATCCTTGTGCAACTGACAGTGGGCAAGACTGCTTTTCAGTTTATAGCATCCTACAGACCACCCTCTCAAAGTCAGGAATCCCATTCGGCTTTCCTGAAAACATTGGAGAACATGAAGATCTCTCCGAACACCATTATATTGGGCGACTTCAACTACCCAAACATTGACTGGTAGCACTACTCAAGCCCCAGCACCTTAGCCCAAAGATTCCTGGAAATTATAAACTCAAATGCTATGGAACAACTAGTCACCACTCCCACAAGAGGGGACAACATACTAGACCTGATCATTACCAACATGGGGACTCTATGCTCCACACCAGAAGTATATCCCTCATTGGTAAGATCAGACCATAAATTAATTTCGTAAAACAACAGAGAAACCGCCAACTATATTAGCAACAACAAGAACAAAAAGTGAGTCCCAGCTCTACTTTCAAAGTCTGGATAATTTATTCAATGCGATTCAATATACTTTCAAAAGAAACAGTTCTTATTCTCTTAGCGCCTCGGCCACAGCCTTTACAGAGTAAAATTCCACAGTTACTAAAAAAACACTTTATATACAATTATAAAACAATCAATTAAATTCAATTAAACTATTATTCAATTAAAACATGACAAAATGAATATTTAAAGGTATAGCCTTAAATAAGGCTTTGCCAGTTGCATTCCCTATTTAAACCATGGGGAAATAAAGTGCCATATTTCATGATTAGAACGGACTCCTTCTGTCTTAATATATTTTTCTGATAATCAACATTATTATAATGAAGTGGTACATGTTCTAATACAGTTACTTTCATACAACTACTATCACAACCATGAAATAAATTAAAATGTTCTGCAATAGGACTAGTTGTTTTTTTATTCTTCACATCTCTAACATGTTCTTTTATTCTGTCTGCCAACATTCTCTTCGTTTCACCAATATAATATTTATTACATGTACAACACTTTTTGTTCTTGTTGTTGCTAATCATAAATTAATTTCACTGGATGTCCACATCCCGACCCCAACCCAGAAAACCACAGTGAAAAACTTCTCAAAAGCGAACTTCTCACTTCTCAAAACCGAAGTGGAATCCTTCAAGGCCCCAGGGCCAGTGGAAACTACAGCCCAAACTGCAGAATCCTATATAAACGCATTCTACGGACATCTCCAGGAGTGCATGGATCATGCTATCCCAAACAAAACCAAGACCCAATCATCCAAAGGCAGGCATCCAGTCTGGTGGACCCCTGCCATAAATAAACTGTACAACAGAAGGAGGAAGCTACTACATGATAGAGCAAAATCCCTGATAGGAAAGGCATCTCTGATCAGTACTAGCAAAAAATTACGATCCCTCATAAAATCCTCCAAGGCCAGCTTCGAGAGAAAAATTGCACAGGACACCAAAGACAATCATAAGGCTTTTTTCAGTTATGTTAGAAACCTGGGATGCAACTCCCAGACTTGTTCTGAGTTGATTCTAAATGGCAAAAAATACACTGAACCCACAGACATCACCAATATCCTGGCAGACAGGTTCAGTGCAAACTTCTCCACCCCTCCCCCCAAAAGAGCAAGTATCTATCCCGGCAGAGGGCTGCCTCCCAAACATCTCAGATGCTCAGGTGAAGGCTGCCCTCTCCAAAGCAAAAAACACTGCTTCCATGGGACCAGATGGCGTCCCAGGTTGCGTCCTACATGAACTACAAGAGGAACTAATCCCTCAAATAAAACAGCTATACAATCTCAGCCTCACTACAGGATATGGGCCCACAGAATGGCGTACAGCAACAGTGGTCCCACTCCACAAAGTTGGAGCCTCTACGGACCCTGGAAACTATCACCCCATAAGCCTGACTAGCTTAGTCTGCAAGGCTATGGAGAGGATTATCATGGAGCTCATAAACAAAGACATTGGGGACCTACAGACACTAGATCCTACCCAGTTCGGCTTTGTCAAGGGCAGATCCTGCCTTTTGAACCTGGTTGACTTCTTTGAAACAGTCACCAAAGCCATAGATGAAGGAAAGGTAGTCCACACAGCCTATCTGGACCTTGCAAAGGCATTTGACACAATACCCCACTTGGGCATTATAGATAAGCTATCCAGCTTAAATATAAACCCCTATGTTACAAGATGGGTCGCAAACTGGCTCAAAGACAGAACCCACAGAGTAAGAGTTGCTGGAGCCATGTCAGACTCGAAACCGGTCACAAGTGGCATCCCACAGGGTTCTGTCCTGGGACCACTCTTGTTTGGTATATACTTTTCCGAGGTACAGGCAAACGTGGGAGGACTATGGCTCACCAAGTTCGCAGACGACTGCAAACTGGGCGCCATAATCAACTCTCCAGCTGACACAAACATCCTTCAAAAAGGTCTCACAGAGACAGATAACTGGTGCCAGTGCCATGGTTTAAAGCGAAATGCCAAAAAATGTATAGTCATACCCTTTGGCAAAAACAATGTGCCCACAAATTACCACATATGCGGAAACCCATTAATTACAGAGAAAGTTATTAGGGACCTGGGGACCCAAGTTGATAGCAATCCCTCCTTTGAAAACCACATTGCCAAAGTGGTTAGAAAGACCTTCTACATAGCCCCCCTCATCACGAAGGGTTTCACATCTAGATCAAGAGAGGTAATCGTGCCCCTTTATTCATCCCTCATCAGGCCCATCATAGAATACAATGCCCCTTTTGGGATGTACCTTACCCGACACCTGCAGCAATTAGAAAGACCCCAAAAGTATCTCACCAAGAGGATCAAGGGTCTCAAACAGATGCCATATGCTGCTCGGTTAAAAAAACTCCAGCTCTACTCAGTTGCATACCGCCTACTTCGAGGCGATCTATGCCTGACATACAAAGCTATGTCAAATCCAGAATTAATGGACATGCTCCACCTCAGTAAATCTAAATCCCTTAGAGCCACATGCTCGAGGGACTTGAACCTCAGCACAGAAATAAATAGAACTTGCTGGAGGGACAGGTTCATAACCCAGAGGCTCCCTTCGCTCTGGAATAGAATTCCAGTTCATGTGAGGCAGAGCACCTCACTGAATCTCTTCAAGAAGAATCTCGATAAGTGGATGGGGGATCATAGGTTTGTCCCAGGGATTACTCCTGTGTCACTATTAGACAGAGGCACAGTAAACTAAACCTTAAAAAGGGCACAGTATACTCAAATCAAGGGGTGGCGTAAGCCATACAGAATTGGGCTAGGCTTATAATTGCCCCAGGGCAGATAGCCTAGTATGAACCTATGAACCTATGAATCTATGATATGGAAGACTGTGTTACTACTGCTCTGACATCTCAAGACGAGTATGAGTTGCAAGCTCCCTTGGGGAGTCAACCCTATTTGGTTTTCCATAGAGATAGGGTAACCTTAAGAACAAATCCATCATTCATACCAAAAGTTGTTTCATAGTTCACTTTGAATCAAGTTATTAATCTCCCTGTTTTCCAACCCAAACCTAAAAATCAGTGAGAAGAGATTCTTAATACTCTGGACATGCACAGGCAACTCCAGTATCCTCTTGACAAAACCACGTCATTTAGGAAAACGGAATAGCTGCTTAGCTCATATGACTGGGCAAAGAAAGGGCAACCTGTGTTAAAACAGCCTCTTTCCAGATGGCTGCCACTTGCATTTGTTTTTTGTTATTCCCATCATGGTAAATCACTTCTAGACAGGGTCGAGCCTAGCTCTACTAGAGCCTTGTCTTATTCAATGGCATACTGGAAAGAAATGGACTCTAGAATCATTTTAGAGGCAGCAACTTGGTCTTCCACGCATACTTTCACAAAGTATTACAGACTAGATCCAGAACAGCCTTTGCTAGGGACTTTGTCCAATTTCTCCTGGAACCTAATCCTTCCTCCACCCCCTTGGTTGGATAGGTTATGGCAATCTACCCCTATAGCTAAGGCTACTGTACCATAATTTATGACGAACATAATAAGGTTGTATAAGTTGCACTTACCATAACAGTCGCCACTTGATTACATTGCTGCTGTGGTAGCTGCATCCTAACACCATCCACCTTTTTTCTGTATATAGTTACATTTTTTTGGATAGAGTTATGTGTTCCCAATTTTACTTTTTATAAGGACAGTGGAGTCTCTTCTTCTGAGGGCAAAACAGTCCTATGAAGGGTTTTGGTGTCCAGGTTGCTGTTTTCTCCTCCTGCACCTAGAGACACACAGCAGCTTGGGCACATGTGTGTGTGTGTGTGTGTGTGTGTGTGTGTGTGTGTGTGTGTGTGTGAGGCGGGGGGGGGACTTTGGAAAATTGTTTGTGTGTTATATCCTGGGCAGATTATTACCCCATATAACTAAGGCTATGGCAGCAGTGATTTCACTGAACATCTAGTGTTATTCTAAGTACAACTTACACAACTGTAGGGTTTCTGGAATAAATCAATAAATCAAAGCATAGTGATCTTAAAGAATGAAATAATAGACATTACAGCACTCACGTATAAATATACATTTATTCATTTTCTTTTATACAAATTATTTCTTTAAGTGGAACATTAAAAACTATTTCCTCAAAATTCAGAAACAACGCAATGCACTGCAACAGTTTTCTGAGCTACTTAGTAAAATCATAACTTTCTCTTAAGAAAAACAGACATTTTCTGCACATAAATCTAGAAGGTTAAACCAACAAGACACAACATGTAGAAAACTTTACAAGGATTACTGATTATCCTTTTTTCCATTAGCACACATCATTAGTTTCCATCTGCAAGTTTGCATTTGAACAAATGACTGGAAGGTAGCCAAGTGGGCATAATTTATTAAGTAAGAAACATACTGATCCCTACACCCACAGGTCGACATTTGTTCTCTGTTGGCCTGTACCTAAAAGTACAGAATGTGATGGTTGCAATAAGATATATGACCGCTCTCACAGGGGAAAAAGTTACAGGTGGGCAGGTCGGTTCAGACTATTCTGTTTATTTTTGTAAGAACAGTACTGTCATCTGAGTACTTTTTCTAATGGAATGAACACTTATGACATTTTTAATTAGACCTACAGATGTATTTTCTGCAAGTAATTATGTAGTTTTTATTGTTGAAGGTTATAAGCTAGCTAAGTTTTTCTGAATAACGTGGAAAGATACTTATTTTGTATATGATATCTGCAATATTGAAAAGCAATAATTATGCCTGGTAATTTACCTGATAGTACAGTTGTGTTCCAGCAGGTGGTACAGTTTCATATAGTGTCCTTGATGGCAGAGACACAACTAAGAAGGGTATATAACATAGGCAGAAGCCTTTTCTTTTTTTATTGGGTGGGATCAGAATTTTTTAATAATTAGCATAGACCATTGGTGCTGCAACAGCTGTACACATAGGAATAGAATAATTCTGACCAATGTTCTTCTGGGAAGGCATGACTTCGCATTTGCTGTTTAAGATGATAAGGTGTCTCTATATGCTTGGATTTCAGATGGAAGAACTTGGAATGGAGTAATATAACCCCCCCCCCACACACACACACACACACACATGTAATATTAGGCTGCACGGGACCCACCATCGACCAGCTTTCACGCCTTTCTAAAGATGAATTTAAAGGGGAGAAAAGAGCAGCCTAGTTGGCTTCTGGCTGGGATTTAGAGTTCCTGAGAAAAGAGAATGCAAAAGAATAAAACAAATCTATTAAATATTCTTAAAATAAACAACCTGCCCATGAAAACAGATTTGACATTGTCACTCTTACAATATGATTTATGCACTATCACTAGCATATTGCAGCATACAGCACACACAAATAAATTGCCTAAAGCAGTCATACTGCTAATGTTATAACTGTCTGACATACTAGTTGAGATCTTAAATGATAAGGCTTCAGTTTGTTGATTTAAAGATGATCATTTTCTAATCCCAGGTATTGTTTCAAATAGAAAAGCATTGACAGAGTGATTTATATTTGTTCTCCAGCACTGATACTGCTGTGTTTGGCCTTTGCTGTTCTCCCAGTCTTTGTCTGTGTATATGTAAGTGTGAAGTGCAAAGGGGTAAGCACCTATCTTTGCAGAAACATTTACTTTTAAATCCTTTGTTGGACTGAGCCCATGAAGAAGTAACTTCAGCAATCAGAGTCTTTGCTAAGTTGGATCATGAATATACATAAGTGATGCATTATAATTTTATGCACTTAAGCTATTTTGTCCTTCTTTATGCAAAGGCAACCCTGTTATACATGGAAAATAAGAAGATCTTGTAACAAACTATGAATATTTTTACAATGACTGCATAACACTGGGATCAGAAGATTATAAAAAAGACTTTTATATAAAACTAGTGTTTTTGCATCCTTAACTTGGCAGTTGTATCCAACCTACCCACATTCCTTGTTACTTATTATAATTTATTTATTTACTTGTTTTACATTTTTGTTTACCAGGAAAGTCTGACTTGGCATGGATCCCAGTTTCAGTGGAGGCCCAGGGAGAAAAACTCCACAAAGATTAGTACAGCAAACACAGTAAATACAATACACGTGTTAATAAAGTACAGTAGACAGTCAAAAAGATAATAAGGTATGGTTTCAAGGCCAAGAAAGGAGCAAAAAGTAAATATACTATAAGGAGCACAGTGTGTTATAATAAACAACACAGTTGAAATGACAGTTTGTTCAGTCATTTGGTTACATTCATCAGTGGCTAGTACAGTAAACGCACATTGATTAAGGGTATAGAAAGGAGTTATTGCAAGCTTCCATAGAAGGTTAAAGTATGATATGATCTAATTACGCAAAACTAGGGTCAGAACAATTCATAACCAAGAACTATATAAATGGGACTGGAGGAGTTTTGGGAAATCATTTTTGTTTCCAGTGGTCCTAATATCTATGGGATGGTATTCCATGCTTTTGCAACAGAAATGGAAAACAAGGAGTCCCCAGAGCTATTGTTGCTTTTGCCTAGGTCAGCCAGTGCTTTATTGATGGATCTTAATAGGTATTTGTTAGAGCAGATATTAAGTAGACCCTGAAGAGCAGGAACTCTATTGGGAAAATATAGAATTTGGTGGGCTACTGTAAGCTGGTTATATGTGAGCAGGTTGGTAATTCTAGCCAGGATAGTTGGTTGATTGCTGTACAGTGATGTGTTGTGAAGGGTGAATTAGTAGCAAACCTAGCTATTTTTTTGTAGCAGGTGTTTAGTTTGTTAAAGCCTGCTTTCTTTAGGCTGAATGGGGGAGGCATAGAGGAGTGTGGATTGTAGGTGGGTTTTTGCGATGGTGGCTTTACTGTCATTGATGAGGTACTTTTTGCATCTATACTGAGTTCTGAGTTTTTGATGGTATGGGCAGCAGGGAGACTAAAAAAATTTATATAGTAAGAGGGCTATGGTTAAATAGATTGATGGAAAAAATTAAACAAAATATATTTAATTTGGGAAGGGAGTCTATAGGGAAAATACAAAAAGCAAAAGATATCTGGTGACCAATCAAATTACTATAGGGACTAGAGGAAAAAACTATACTCAAGTACCATGTGCAAGCTACTGTAATAATATTGGAGGAGGAAGAAATAGAGTAAAAAAAATCCCTGCTGCTGGCTGATGCATTTGTATTTAACAAGTTAAGGATTATCATAAAATACAACTTTCAAAATAACCTTTATGTGGTGAAACATACATATAATCAGGACAGCATAAACTCCTGATATCTTTTAAGTTTCACAGAGATGGATTTTTGTGCAGCTACCTTTGTTACCTATGTTACATCTTTGTGCCTAATCATAATCCCTCTGATGCCAGCATTACTTGGAGAAAATGTATCTATTTCAATTTCAAAAATCATATATTTGTCCTTCCAATTTGTTTGTCGACTTAAGAATGGGAAGATGATTTCTGAAACACCATATCTGAAACTCTTTGATTCAAGCCCTCACCCTCAGAAAAAATGTATAGATCTGTAAATATGATGCTACTGTGAAAGTATTGAAATCACACAATGCTATCTTTTTTTGTCTCAAAATGCAGCTGTTGGAGTATTTGGTTTCAACACAACTGAAATAAATGCTGCCCTCTTTCATTCTACGTTCCTTAATATATGTATAATACAGTGATGCCAGACATCTTCATTCCAATGAAAGATCAAGAAGTCATTAATTTCACTGTCGGAGCATTTCACATAAAAGCACTTCTCACATTGAATTTCACTTTATCTCAGTTAGATGCAGTTAGGTTAAACGTGTGCATCTTTGGAATCATTACCTCTTAGTTTACTATATGGTTAACTGTACTTGTAATACAATGCATACAAATTAATCAAAACTAAATTTCCTTTAAGTAGCTTTCCTATGACTGTTCCCTGTTGGAGAAGTATAATCCTTACTGGAGGTGAAATGTGAAAACTGTAAATATGTAACTGAGCAACTGTTATATAAGAAATACTAGATAATAGATTAATGTGACTTCTTAAAATTCGGTGGACATATGGAATATTTGTTATGTCTTTGTGCTTTCTCATTCAGTTAAGACTTTTCATTTTGTTTAATCAGGACTTCTTAATTAGAAGGCTCAGTTGTGTAAATACTTTGGGAAGTTGGCTATTTTGGTGGCCCCTGTTTGACATGTTGCAAGCTGTGTACAAGGAGGTATAATAGTGGAAGGCAAAACATAAGTGAGGTGAAATGTATACATGGTGAAATACTAAATGCTTTACTATTGGGTGGGTAAGATTGTTTAGGTTTCATCATCATCTTATGCATAAATGAACAGATGCTAGAATTGAAGGGTTCCTATACTATGCATAATTTAGAACTGTCAAATAATAAAAATGTCATGTGATTTGTTTGTTGTATATTTAAATATTTTTTTTATTATGGTTATCATTTCTGATGAAGTTCTTTCATGAAAGCACAACACTGACAATTCAATTTTCTTTAGTGGAGTTATAACTCAGTTTTTGGGTGCTTATTTTGTTATGGTTTAATACAATTTGTATTACATTGTAGTATTTAAAAAATCAATATAAATATCATTAGAAAAAAGAACTCAGTACAGTTTTAAAAATGCATCCCATGGAACTAAGGCAATGGGCAGCTGAGTACTGAAGATTCAGTGCAGTTGCTTCACAGTGTTTGGGTCTCCAGTTTGGTTTTCAGTTGGTGCTTTCATTAGGAAAGCTACTGTCCTTCCAATGTCTGCGTGTTTTTTCTCAGGTGTCTTGATTTCCACTGACATTCTAAAGACAAGGAATATGCAAAGGGTATATACCTCAAATCATCTGTAAATGTTAATGGATTGTATGAGTAAGTGTGTGTGTGTGTGTGTGTGTGTGTGTGTGTGTGTGTGTGTGTGTGTGTGTGTGTGTGTGTGTGTGTGTGTGTCAATGTCTGTGTGAGTCATCTGATAGACTGATACCCTTAATCAGCAAATGCAAATTTTAGGTAAGCAGAAAATATGTTCATCTGATATATAAGGCTGACTACTGAAATTCTGAACGCTTAATAGTCCCCTTAATTAAGACAATTTTCATAAACCTGGATATGTAAAAACACAATTACATGAGGCTCTCATGCTCTCCCCTCATCTGGGTGCTTTACCAGTACACCCATTGTTTTTGTATACAGATTAAACATATTCACACCCTCCAGGAAAAGAGCACATCCCTTCAGTAAGGTTGGGCAAGCTCTCCTTTAAGGTACATTTTTAGTATCATTTTTAGTTCTCCTGCTAACAATCACACCTACCCCCATAAGCCTATTCTAGCCTAGCTTATTTGCTTCCTCATTTGACAGTGGGAGGCAGAACTGGTTATTAAGGTCATCATGCAAGAGACCATGATGATGGCATATGATGCCCTATGATGCCCTCATTGTCATCCAATTGATGATGATGTATTTGCTTTGATCCTCACATTCACGTCAGCATCCCGTCACTGCTAGAAAATCCTCTGCCTATTCCTTATATTCATGTTCTCCTACACATATACAATATCCTCAGAAACAAGCAAGCCCATGTATCCCCTTCTTAATGCAAGTGGTGCCATCCAAGCCACTGTTTGCAGGGAGGAAAATGGACACCTGACACCGCCATCTCCCTGTTCCCAGGATGGGTAAGTTGACATACGCTACTCGCTAACAGCCTCCACAACCTGCACCTTCTAGCTGCTACTTAGCCAGTATGGGTTACAATCAGGGCTTAATCCCACTATATCTAAGAGCCATGACCTTTAAAGTACTGCCATTTTACAGCTGCCAGCCTAATGATGTTAGCAATTTCAATAGTTGTTCTTATGAAAGGAAATTTAAGTATGCATATATCATGTCTCTTTTGTCAAGATACAAAAAATAAATAACTAGGTAGTTTCAGAATCCAGCTAAATAGCTTACTAACTAGCTGAATATGATGTCACTTTGGAATTAAAATTAAAAAACTAAACATATTAGGCCTTTAGAATCAATCCTATATTGGTCTATAATATAAGCAGATGTTGATCAAAATACTGAATTGTTAGTTCACTGGCTAATTAGTTATATAATTAGCTTTAGTTATTTTAATGTGTTTATATCCAATCTGATGGATTTACTGAGCTCTTAAACTACCAGATATATGCTCATATTTAGAGACTCTGCCACTTAGGTTATTTTTAGTATTGTTTATCCACTTAACTTGCAATTGTGGCATATTCACTTTAACTCTGCTTCTGAGTCAAGCAAGAAAAGTATTAAAGTGTTTAATTGCTTAGTTACAAATGAATGAAAAAAGATTTGTAACTGAATCCAATGTGTTATGTAAATAAATTAGATTGTTTCCTAAATCATGAAATACTTTTTAGTTGTCAAAATCAATGTAAATTACAGTAGAATTTTTTACAGCATTTAGACACATATTAAATAAACAAATATGGCTACATTTGATAGCTAGTCGATTTTTGTCCCATTTGAGGGTGATGGTGGAGATATACATAAATAAGTAAAACAGAAATTGTTCAACAATCCCATAGGTATGGATGCCATGTGTGTATATATGTGAAGGTCCTCTGCTAAGCTGGCATCCTCTCCAGGAATTGGACAGGATATCTGTATATTAGCAATGACTTTAGTTCTATAGCAGCAGCATTTTGAAGGATTATATGAAAAGTTGAGTATATCAAACCAGGATGTGTGCAAATCTGCTTAATATTTATACAACATGAGGCAGAGATCAGAGGAAAATGGCATTTGCAAGGCAAGTAACTGATAGCTGGATTAAGGCTGGGGCTATACAACAATAATTGAGTCTATATTAAATGCTCAAAGAGGCGTTACATGGAATGCCTCTTCAGTGACACATAAACACCGACCACACTAAACCGCAAACATTCAAAATAGCAATTTATTTCCCTGGGAAAGAAATCATTAGAACCAAAAATACATGCACACAATTGAAAAAATAACTAAGTGGGGGGCTTTGCCCACCACAACCCCCACAGCCCCCCAAACAAAATATACCAACTCCGAGATCTCACTACTTTGGGATAAAGGGCAATGTCATGGCTCAAGCCAAGCATTGTTTTTTTTCCCTGGGAACAAAATTGCTAACCTGAGTCTTCGCTATTTTCAGATTTCGGTCTATATGTCTCAACGAAATGGCATTTGCTGTAATGCCATTTCACCGATCTAATATAGACCCCCAGTAATCAGCTACTGCTCCCCATATCACCCCAAATGTATACCCCTGTAATATGATACTAATTTCCTTTCTCTCTTACTTCCCCTCATATTCTTACTTGTCAAACTAACTTCTATGACTCTAATACTACACCATCAATAATGTTTCTTCAGCATTTCGCCACTTTGTTCTTACTAACATCCTCAGTACACACTTCTAATTTGTTATGCCTCTTACTTGCTCTACAATTGCTCATTGCTTTAAACTTTTGTATATACTGTTTATGGTACTTGTTTTATTTTACTTTACTCCTGATAATTCTTCACTTACAAAATGTATACTATGAATTTGTTACTTGTAACATTTGAACTATGAATTTTGTTTTACTTGTTTCATTTGTACTGTGGAACTTTACTCTATAGTCCTCCATTGAAAAGGGGTGCAAGCTCAGATGAACTAACCCGGTCAACAAATGTCCAATAAATAAATAAATAAAATAAATAAATCTGTTCAAGGTGTTTATGTCACACATTTCGTAAATAGGAGACTAAGTTCATTTCAGGCTGAATGCAGTCCTTTGGATGAAGAATGACAGGACACCATGAGGAGTTGATAATGTTTATGACTTTTCAACATCAGCCTAGTACAAAAATCTGTTTTTACAAGAAAAAACTTCTATGAAAATATCCATTAATACTTTCAGGGACTCTTTAAGAAACGTGTCTGAGTATAATAATTACACCAGAAGTGAGCCAGCTGCTTAGTTTAATTGAGAAGTAACAAATATAAATAGTGTTCATGGCTGCATTTCTCAGGATGTGAACTCCACGGCACAGGACAGTCTTGCTCCTAAGGCGAACACCTCTGATAAGGTCCATCTGAACTGCTGTATATAGTGAAAGGAGTATTCACTAAAATAATGGAATACAGCTCAGGACATTTTCGCTAAATAAAGCAATACACAATTGATAAGGGTGGTGGAAAGTCTTAACTCATGCAACCTGGAAGATAAAGGGCCTGAAGAGACTTAATCTGAGTCCAAAATATTAAATTGTATGGTAAACAGGTGTGCATCTTTTAGAAAAAAGTGCGAGGAATGTCAAATAGTATATTACTGCACATTTAGAAAGCTATACTTTTAAGCAAGATTGAAAAGAATTAGACTACTGAGAATTTGATGGACCACTGAAAGATTTTTAAATAAATCAGACTATTTAACAAATAGATTTAGTTAATTTGATTGATGACCCAGATGGTCAAAACTCATATGGTAGACAATTTAGTTCATTTATCAACTAAACAAAGCCAAACAACATAGGTTCATAGGTTCAAAGGTAGGTACTAGGCTATCTGCCCTGGGGCCTATACAAGCCCAGCCAAAAAGGTACCCTGGCTTTTGCCACCCAAGAAAATTATTTTCCTGTGCCACTGTCAAGCAGAGCCACAGAGGTGATCCCCGGGGTGAATTTCCTATATCCCATCCAATCATCAAGATTTTTCTTGAAGAGTGCTAATGAGGAGCTTTGTTTGATATAGATAGGTAGTTTATTCCAGAGTATGGGAAGTCTCTGGGACAGGAATCTATCCCTCCGGCATGTTCTATTTATTGTGGTGACAAGGTTTGGGTCCCTAGAGAGTGTAGCTCGGAGGGATTGGGATTTCTTTAAGTGTAGCATGTCCAACAGCTCTGGGTTTGACATAGCTTTGTATGTTAGGCAGAGATCACCTCTGAGTAGGCGATATGCGACGGAGTAAAGCTGGAGTTTTTTGAAGCGGTCTGCGTAGGGCATCTGTTTGAGGCCAGTAATCCTCTTTGTGAGGTATTTCTGTGGCCTTTCCAGTTGTTGTAGATGTCTTGTGAGGTACATACCAAAAGGGGCATTGTACTCTATAATGGGTCTAATGAGTGATGAGTAGAGGGGAACAATGACCTCTTTTTTTCTGGATGAGAAACCTTTTGTGATGAGGTGTGCCACGTAGAAGGATTTCCTGACTACTGTGGCAATGTGATTATCAAAGGAGAGACTACTGTCCACCTGTGTCCCAAGGTCTCTTATCACACTTTTGGTGGTAAGTATACTACCACCTATGTTGTAGTTCATGGGTACAGAGTTTTTACCAAAGGGGATGACAATGCACTTTTTGGCATTGAGCTTGAGGCCATGGCTTTGACACCAGGCATCTGTCTCAGTGAGGCCTTTTTGTAGGATGTCCACATCGTTAGGAGTTTCGATTATGGCTCGTGGTTTGCAGTCATCTGTGAACTTCATTAGCCAAAGACCTTCTGTGTTAGCCTGTACTTCAGAGAAGTACATACCAAACAGGAAAGGACCCAGGACTGAACCCTGTGGTACGCCACTTGTCACTGGTCTGAAGTCGGATTTGGAGTCTGCTATTTTCACAGTGTGGGTTCTGTCAGTGAGCCAGTTGGCAACCCGTCTTGTGACATAGGGATATTTACCTAGTTTAGTGAGTTTATCTATAATTCCAGAGTGGGGGATGGTGTCAAAAGCCTTGGCAAGATTTAGATAGGCTGTGTGAACCACCTTACCCTTCTCTACGGCTTTGGTGACTGCTTCAAAGAAGTCTGTCAGGTTTAGGAGACATGATCTGCCTTTTACAAACCTGAACTGGGTGGAATCCAGAGTTTATAACTTCCATGATGATATGTTCCATGGTCTTGCAGACCAGGCTCGTCAGGCTAATGGGGCAGTAGTTCCTGGGGTCCATGGTGGCTCCCTCCTTGTGGAGTGAGATAACCATTGCTGTGAGCCATTCAGCAGGCACAAAGCCTGAGGTGAGGCTATGACTGAACATGGTACTTAGGTGGGGTGCCATTTCGTTCTGTAGTTCATGGGATGTTGTCTGTTCCCATGGATGCTGTGTTCTTGGCTTTGGAGAGTGTGGTTTTTACCTGTGCAGCTGTGATTACAGGAACTTTGCATTCTTCCAGTATAGAGATGGGCTCTTTAGGGGGTAAGAGGGGGGGGTAAAGTTAGCACTGAATCTATCTGCCAGGATGTTGGCAATATCAGTTGGGTCTGTATATTTAGTGCCATTGTGCTGTAACTCAGAGCAGATCTGAGTGTTGCCATTGAGATTCTTGACATAGCTATAGAATGCTTTGTGGTTGTCTTTAGAATCAGTGGTGATTTTGTTTTCATAACTAGCTTTGGAGGATTTTATCAGGGATTGCAGCTTCTTACTGAGGCTGACCAGGGAGCTCCTCCACTTGTGGGATTTTACTCTCTTTTGCAAGAGTTTCTTCCTTCTGTTGTACAGTTTGTTTATGGCAAGGGACCACCAGATTGGCTTCCTTTTTTTGGAGGATAGCGTCTTGGTTCTGTTTGGGATAGCACGATCCATGCACTCATGTAAGTGCTTATAAAGTGCAATTGTGTAGGGTTCAGTAGTCGTAACTGTATTGTCCATCTGCATGGGTGTCATGAAGTTCACCACTTCTGTCTTAAGAAGCATGAAGTTGGCTTTGGAGAAATTTTTTTCCATGGTTTCCTTAATGGGGGGTGGAGGCAGGATGTGGATATCTAGGGTAATTAGCTTATGGTCAGATTGAACCAATGAGGCGTTGACTTCAGGTGTGGAACACCGTTCACTCATATTGGTGATGACTAGATCTAGGATATTGTTGCCCCTGGTGGGATTGTGGATAAGTTGATCCAGGGCATTGGAGTTTATGAATTCCACAAAGCTTTGAGCGAAGGAGTTGGTACATGAGTAGTTTTCCCAGGTAATGGTGGGATAGTTGAAATCACCCATTATTAGGGTGTTTGGTTGAACCCTAATATTTTCCAGTACATCAAGATAAGAGGAGTGGGAATCCTGGTGCATGGTGGGTGATCTGTTGCAAGCTACAATTTGGATTGCAGTTTTGCTCAGAATTAGTTGCACTTGGATAACCTCGGCTGCATTATGCTGAGCAACTAGCCTGGAGGTGTGTATATTCTTAATGAATATGGAGACACCTCCGCCTTTGGTGTTCCGGTCCAGGTTACATGGCCAAAAAGTGTGGTATGAGTTATAGCCTGGCAGTGCAGGGGTGCTCTATGGAGCCTTGAACCAGGTCTCAGTCACTGCACAAATATCGATGTTCTCCATTTTAAGGAGTGCCTTGAGTGAGTGCATTTTGAGATTTAGACTTCTAGCATTGAGTAGCATCACCCTCAGTTTTTGCTTGCCTGTTCCTGTTACAGTGATGAATTTGTCATTTAAACCTTGCCTAAAAAAGGCATTATAGAGGCGGCAAGAACCTTAGCCAGTATTTGGAATCCCAGGGGTGGGAGGTGCAGGCCATCTCTGGCAAAGCATCATGGTCTGTCGATCATCTCATCCCAGGCAGACAGACACTGGATCCCTTTAGAATGGAACCAGAAGCTTAGGCAATTGTTGAAGTCAATCATTTTGTCCTTGTACTGTGGCATCATACTGGGTGATGGTAGAATACTACTCAGGGCTAGGGTCATACCTGCCTGGGCTACAAGATCGGAGAGCTCTTCCATGTTTCTTTTCAAGTAGTCCAGGGAGGTACGTCTCAGGTCGTTCACACCAACATGGACAATGACAAAGTCATATTTGTACTTGTTGTGGAGTGACCTGAGTGCATGGGTTATGTGGCGGATCCTGGCACCTGACAGGCAGCTGACTGTAACCTTCTCCTTGTTTAGCCTGGTGAGTGGGACATCAGTGTGCCTGACTATAGAGTCGCCTATGACTAGTGTGTTGGGTACGTTGTTTTGACTTATTGGTTGAGTGGCACATTGAGTCTGCAGGCTATGTGTCATTTGGGTTGTGTTGGGGGGTGGAGGTTGCTTGCATTTCTGCTTTGGAGGTCTCTGTTGCTTGAGCAGATTTTTATTGAGAGCCTCTGCAAATGTTTTTGTGTTTCTATGTGTGGATGTTGGTGGTGTAGATTTAGTGAGACTACGTGATGAGTGGTGTGGTGCAAGTGTTTACCTTCTCCTCTTGACTGTCAAGTTCAGTCTTGATTGGAGAGAGCTTTACCTCCAGTTTGGCTAGATAAGTGCATCTCTCACAGGTTGTAGTGTTGGGTGGTAGGAGGAGAGGGTTGTCTGTGTACATGAGGCAATTTCTACATTGCCCCAAGATGCCCAGATTCATCAGATAGACAGGAGAGAACACTGGGAGCTGACTCTTGGACATGCCTGAATAAAACAACTATTTTCCTCTAGATAAGTGAGGAAAGTGAGTACAAGAGCTGTTTTTCTCTAAGCAAGTGAGGAAAGTAAGTACCAAAACTGTTTTCCTCTAGGTAATGAGGAAGGTTGAGTGCTGTAGCAATTAATAGGTTATTTAGTGCTTACAACAAGTTCTGAACAAGTGCTGATCACGAATAAGCAAATTCAAGTGCTAAAACGAAGAATCTGTATCTGGACTAAACTAGTTACAGGAAAGGGGGGAAACAAGTGCAAATGTGGGCTTTTAAATCAGAAAGTTGAGAGAGATGGAAAAACTGCCCAAACGTCCAATAACTACAATTTCTGGGCCAGAACCACTCCTTATGTGGTAGATAGGTTACCTAGTGCTTACCACTCCTACTGATAAGCTAGAAGGCTTCTCTCCAACACAGAAAGTTCGGGGGGGGGGGCTCAGAAGCTTACATACAGTCATGGATACAACAAATCCGAATCTGGACTACACTAGTTACAGGAAAGGTATTTATTTATTTTTTATTTTATTTTTTTTATATGCAGAAAAGTAGCTAAAACAGCAGTCAAAACAATTCAAATGCAGCGCAGGCTAGCACACGAGTATGTAGCAATCTTAGACCAAACAGTTTAAAAAATGCAATTAAATTAAAAATGACTAAAAACAATGCAGAAGGAGTCTATTAGCTAGAATGAGTTAAAGAGATGAGACTGGAGGGAGTGTCCCAGATCAAATCTACAGTGGGGGCAGGCAACTGCAAAAACCTCCAAATTTAAACAACAACACAGGAATAGGGACGGTGGGTATGGGAAAACCAACACCTTCAACAGAGATCTGAAAAACTATACAGTGAAGCAAAAATAACAGTGCCCAACTCTGAAGTCAGCCAGCAATGATGTAGAATTATTCAAACAACAATTACCATTTACCAATAACACCCACAAACAACACAGACAATGTTTTTGCCTCAACACCCTCTGCTAATTATATATACCAACTCTGAGATTGAACTACAGTGGGGAAAAGGGCAAATTCCCTAATCTCCACTGTACTGCAATATCAGTCAGCATGGTTTGATGAACTTAACTGTCAACCATATGGTCTCATGTATACAAGTTTTGACAGTCTGGTTTGTCGATGAATTGAAGAGAGCCCATTACAGACATACACAAATGCATGATAAGTCAAACATTTTCAGAATTTTGGAACAGAATCAATCATGCAGTATCAAAGTTCTGCAAATGCATGATGCAGGTTATTCCAGTGAACAAATCTGACAATGGTGAATTTTTAATGTATGTTGTTGCAAGATTTAACATTTTTTGTTTTTTATTATTTGCATATATGAATGCAGTAAGTCAATAATTAATGAAAAAGAAAAGCATGAATCATCAGGCAGCCAGATATCGTTTAGAATATTATGGACTGATATTTCATTTTTTTATTTTTCTCCTTGAAGAATGGAGTTTATTATTGTGCTTGTATAGTATATCTGTAGCTGGCTTGTGTTCAGCTATAAAAACAATTAAAATATGAAATTAGGTTGCCTCAAAAGATTACTTGAAGAATATTACCTTTTTATCATCCACGTTAAAAGATACAGCATAGGCATACTTCTCAACTGTCCAGATTTTTGGTCTGTTCCTCAAAAAATTTTTGGGATTTTTTGGGCAAATCACTGTGGACTGAATTCACTAACTAATCACACACATTTCACTTTTAGAGTTCATATCCTTCAGAACATTCATGCTAACACATATCCTTTCATTCTAGTGACTTTTATAAGTTTCTAAGAGCAATATTTAAAATATGTTCCTACTTTTGGGCTTTTGTCCTCCCATTATTTTAGGTTTGCCCAAATTTATTGCACTAAGAGGATGAGAGGTATATCACAGATAAATGAATGTATTAAAATCTAGAAAAAAGACTGATTAAGCAGCTGACATTCTGAAAAGTTTTAGTGCTAATATCATAACAATGACTCAAATTAAAAATGATAGCATAAGAAATAAAATTGTCAGTAGTCAGTCAATGACATGGACCAACTCATCTTTTTCGAAATTACTGTCATCCTAAACACTGAGCTTTGGAATCACATAAGGAGTGGGAAAGATACAAGATAATAGAGATCTAAACTGACTCTCTTCAAGAGAAATCTTGACGAGTGGATGGGAGATCGTAAGTTCACTCCAGGGATCACTTCTGTGTCACTACTAGACAGAGGCTCAATAAAGTAACCAAAAAAAAGGGCACAGTAAAACACATTTTTTTAAGGGCTGGCATAAGCCAAATACACTCTGGCTAGGCTGATAAATGCCCTAGGGCATATAGCCTAGTATCGACCTATGAACCTATAAACTTTATTTCATAGATACTCCAAGGCCATTAATTCTCATGGCCATTCTCACCTTGTCATTACTCTCCCAAAGGCCATACCTTTTTGTTAAGGAGCACCACATCAGTCAATCTTGAGTAAAATGGTAGATAACCATCTACTCATCTAGATTAATGTTAAAGAAAATGAATGCTTTCATCTCCTTAACATGCATTACAAGGTTATTTTAGATGTCTGGTAATTTCTTGGTTATATACCTGTCCTTCCACTGTGGTTCGTTTATCTGTTGGTGAAGATTTTTATCTCTGGTTCTAATACTGCTGGATATACTGGACTTGCAGAAAAAACAGTGGGTCCAGGATAATCAGAACTCTAATGGGGCAGTAAGTGAAACAAGCATCTCCACTCAAAAATCTATAAGACATGGCATAAAGGGATAGAGTTCCCAACCTGTCTTGGTAGCTCAGAGCCTTAACTCATTACATCTGAGTGACACATCCAGGTGCATCTGCAGTTAACTCCTACTGAAGCCTCTAGATGTCAAATATTGCTTGTTCATATTTGCATCAATAATTCTAAAACCATGCTATATACAAGGTTTTAAAACATTTCACCTTAAAGCTTACACAATGGCAAACTCAGTTGCATTAATGTTTGACTTTTGTCTAGTGTAGGTAAATAGATATTAACTGCTGTTTTTATGATATTAATTTCTATAGCTATAATTTTCACATTTTTTCTAAATATCTCAATAACCAAGTAACACAGACAGAACTTCTTGGCCTCATAAGAAAAGCTCTCGGGTACATGAATAAAATGTTGCCGATGGTATGTATGTAACTTGAGTGGCTTCAGAGATATTGTATGTTGTTTATAAAATATTACAAATGTAATAGTTACTGTGTTTACTGTGACTAAAGAATACTACCACTAGAAAAAACAGTTTGTGCTGAAGAGTTTGCCATTTATACTTCTTTCATAATCCCTGTGATTCCAGAGATATTAACATTTGTTTGAAATGTGAGGACATAATATGATTCTGTCAAAAGGCTTAGGCTCCGCCCATTGGAAGTTAGAGTGCAAATTTCCTGAGCTCCATTAGAACCCTTAGTGTCTTTCTAATTGTTTGATATTTTAGTGGGTTACATGCTGCAGTGGGCAGTGAACTCAACAACTGGACTGAGGAAAGCTGAGTGTATGCAAATGATTACCTCTTTAGACCTTTATGATATTCCTTTGGCAATTAGCTGAGCTAGATAAAAGGATTTTGTTGTAATCATTGTCACATGATTGTCAACAGGCAAGGAGCTATCAACTCAAGTATTAAGGTCCCTTAAAGCATTTTTGTTTTGTCGAGGTGTGTTGCTCAGAAAATATGATGAGAAGAGGGATCGTCTACCAAAAGTGATGATACTACATTTTTGGCATTTAGTTTGACTCCATTTTTAGTACACCAATACTTTACTAGGAATAGGTCATTGCGCAGTGTTTGGGTGCCATAGGGTGACTTAACAATGACCAGTTTGTAATCATCTGTAAACTTTGTTAGACAGAGGACTTGGCTCTCTGCTTGGTGATTTCAGAAGCAAATATCAAAAATGAGTGGTCCCACCACTGTGCCCCTGAGGGACACTGCTGATTACTTTCATGATTTCTAATGAGATACTTGATGGGTTTTGTCTTTCAGACACTTTGCTATCCATCTTACAATATGTGGGTCATTTTATAAAACACTTAACTTTTGTATGATGCCAGCATGAGGAATAATGTTGAAGGCCCTGGCCACATCAAGATATATGGTGTGTACTGCATGACTATCAATTACCGCTGCTGTATCATTTCCAAAAAAAAAAAAAAACAGCAGATTAAATAGACAGGCTCTCCTCTTCACAAAGTCAGATTGTTGGGGGTCAAGTCTATCATAGTATACAAGATAACTTATAATACATTTTATGGCATTGCAGATGCATTTACAGGGCTGGTTGATATGAAATTACCTTGAACTGTTGTAAGTCACCTTATAGAGGAGCATCACCACTATTGTCCATTAGTCATCAGAGACAGATCCAGTAACTAAACATCAGTTAACAGTTTAAGGAATGTATCTGTAAGGGTGTGTTTAATAGTACTAATTAAGCAACCAGGTATATTGTCAGGTCCCAAGGAAAAAGGTATTTTTAGTCTTGGTTAACACTTTCAAGTCTTTAGAAATTGGGGGGTGGGAGATTAATATATTCTGGGGCTTTAAATGAAAGTCTGAGAAGAGAAGTTGCCACAAAATGAGTTTGCAAGAATATTTACAATGTTAGTTAGGTAAGAATAGGAAGCTAATGCTTATAGCCTAGTACCAACCTATGAACCTATGCAAGGCCATGGAGCGTATTATCATGGAACTTATAAACAAAGACACTGGCAACCTTCAAACACTGGACCCCACCCAGTTTGGGTTTGTGAAGGGCCGATCTTGTTTCCTGAACCTGATTGACTTCTTTGAATCAGTCTCCAGAGCCATGGACAAGGGTAAGGTGGTCCACACAGCCTATCTAGACCTTGCCAAGGCCTTTGACACCATCCCCCACTCTGGAATCATAGATAAACTTACTAAGTTGGGCATTAATCCCTATGTCACCCAATGGGTTGCTAAATGGCTTACTGATAGAACCCACACTGTAAAAGTAGCCGACTCCAAATCCAGCTCCAGACAAGTGACAAGTGGAATACCTCAGGGTTCAGTCCTGGGGCCGCTCTTGTTTGGCATCTACTTCTCTGAATTTACAGGTCAACACTAAGGGACTCTGGCTAACAAAGTTTGCAGATGACTGCAAACTGGGAGCCATTATTGAATCCCCAAATGATGTGGATACTCTACAAAAGGGCCTTACAGAAACAGATGCTTGGTGCCAGAGCCATGGGCTCAAGCTCAATGCCAAGAAATGTATTGTTATCCCCTTTCGGAAAAAACATGTATCCATGAATTACCATATAGGTGGCAGTACACTAAACACAGAAAGTGTGATAAGAGACTTAGGGACACAGGTGGACAGTGGTCTCAGCTTCGATAACCACATCGCCACAACAGTCAGGAAATCCTTCTATGTGGCACACAACATCACGAAGGGCTTTTCATCCAGAAAAAAGGAGGTCATTGTCCCACTGTACTCATCCCTCATTAGACCCATTATAGAATACAATGCCCCATTTGGTATGTACCTCTCAAGACATCTGCAACAACTGGAAAGGCCTCAGAAATACCTCACTAAAGGAATCACAGGCCTAAAGCAGATGCCCTACGCTGACCGCCTTAAAAAGCTCCAGCTATACTCTGTCACATATCGTCTACTCAGAGGCGATCTCTGCTTAACATACAAGGCCATGTCAAACCCAGAGCTGTTGGACATGCTACACTTAAAGAAATCCCAATCCGTCAGAGCTACACACTCCAGGGATCTAAACCTTGTCATCACAATAAAGAAAACATGCTGGAGGGATAGGTTCCTGACCCAGAGACTCCCCAGACTCTGGAATAGATTACCCATACATGTCAAGCAGAGTGCCTCTTTGGACCTCTTCAAGAGGAACCTTGACGATTGGATGGGAGAAAGGAAATTCACCCCAGGGATCACGTCAGTCACCCTGCTAGACAGGGGTCCAGGAAAGTAAATAATGTGGGAAGAAATAGCCAGGGAATTGTTATGGCTAGGCTTGTATAGGCCCTAGGGCTGATAGCCTAGTACCAACCTATGAACCTATGAACAAACATTTTTGAGCATGCTCTAAGGTTACTCCTCAGGCCATGTACATTTTAAAACAAAGTTTTTGCAGGCAGTAAGCCCCACCTGTATCTTCCTGAATCTTTGATATGATTATTTTCAATGTATCTAACTCTACAATATTCTGTCATCAAACATCAAATGCTCCAAACAGCGACAACAAAATGAGTGATCATTTTAAAGTGAATATATATATATATATATATATATATATATATATATATATATATATATATATATATACATATATATATATATATATATATATATATATATATATATATATATATGGATCTACCTGACAACATCGACACTTCAGAACACCGACAATGACTTAGAAGATCGACAAGTCAGAAGACCGACGGAGGTAAACACCGACGCTGAGAACACTGAGATGGGGAAAGGATGTAAGTATGCGGTAGTGACGGACGTTAGGGTGCGAGTAAGGTAAGTGTGCGATGTTGACGGTCTGTAGGGATAGGGGTGGGATAAGTGAGTTATGGTTAGGGCGCGGGTTAGGTAAGGGTGAAGTAGTGATATTTTTTGGGTTAGGGGCGGGTTAAGTGAGTTAGGGTTAGGGCGCGGGTTAGGTGAGTGTGCGATAGTGACGGACCTTAGGGTTAGGGTTTCGGTTAGGGTTGTAGATAGTTGTGTATGTAAGGGTTAGTGTTGGTTTGTAAGGATTTTGGTGTGCTTGTGTTGTATGTGTGGGTTTTGGACAGGGGATTTGTTTTGTTTGTTGTCATGATGTGTCGAGTGTATGAGGTGTCGTGTTTGTGAACTGTCGATTATGTGGTGTCGGTAAAGTTGTTGTCGGTGTTATGAAGTGTCGATGTTGTCAGGTAGATCCATATATATATATATATATATATATATATATATATATATATATATATATATATATATATATATATATACCAACTCTGATATTGTACAACAGCAGGGAAAGGGAAGATTCCCAGATCTTACTATAACGCAATCTCGCATGCAAACAGCCAGCAGACTAAAAAAATAAAAGAAAAAGGAGTTTTTCCTCTTACAGACTGCAACTGTATGTAAACAGTAAAAAAAAAAGTCATGGATATTCAGAGACCATGCAGCTGAAACACCTGATTACTTTGTAGGGTTCATTTGCATTTATCCCATGGGCCTCCATTACAGGATGTTTAAGGTATCATGCAGTGAAATCTCCTGTTTGGTTACAATTTTCTTGTGGTTTTTACTGAAGGGTTTGGCTATGTGACTTTTTTCTCTCTTTGATCTGGATTTTAGTTGGGATATTTTGCACTCACCTTAATCTTAATGAGCATCGGTTACCATTTGAAAGAGTGAAATCTTATTTGACTCAGCATTTTTTTCTTTGTGAAAAAAAATGCAATTACTCATATGATTAAGTATTCTTTTAAATGGAGTTTTTGACCTTAGTCTTTTGTATGGGATCATTGTTCAGCAAGGTATGGGAATTTGGTATTATTCCACTTTTCTGAGATTTAAAAAAATTCAGTTACAGGCTTGCTGTTCTTGAACTGTTTGTAAGTTTCTGTGAGGCCATTTTTTGCTTGGGCTAAAGGGAAGTCTCTCTGTTGATCAGTGGCAGTGAAAAACATTGAGCAGCCTGCCTGCCCCTGTGGGAGTGGTTACTGATTTGAAACTGTAGTTTTATTGGCCATTTTGGGTCAATTCCAAAACTCCTTCATCTTCCTCTCTTAAAATCCTCTTTTGCATGGTTTTGCGCGTTTTTGAGCATAGCGCAACAGCGGGCAGCGCTGCCTAATTGGGTTTAAACTATTCCTGGCTCCACAAAGTCTGCTCTTCACTTTTTCCCTTAGAACTGCTCTATCTCTCAATTTAAACACCATATTCTCATTCTAAGGCCTTTCACTGGTCCAATTAAGTAATCCTACAAGTTAGCACTATTAAACCATAAGCACTACTTAACTCTTATACTCTCTACAATTACCCTGTCCTCTATTGGTCCATATTAAATTCAGTTTCCCTATATTACTCTAGCATGTCCAAAGGTCAGTCAATGGTTTCCTCTCCAGTCCAGCTGGTGAATATGGGAATTTTGAGGCAATGTTACAACTGTCTCATGTACACGGACAACCCTCTCCTCCTCCAAACAGGTTCAAATATATGTGAGAGATGCAACTATTTAGCCAAACTGGAGGCTGAGCTCTCTCATCTCAAAACTGGTGTAACCAGTCAGGAGGAGAAGGTAACCTCACACAACACAATTCCAGTATCACATAGTCCCACCACATCAGCGAACCAAATACATAAATACACAAAAACATACTCGGAGGCTCTAAATAAAAATCTACCTAAGCAACAGAGACCTCCAAAGCAGACATCCAAGCAAACGTTACCTCAAAACAAAACACGCACAACACATAACCCACAAAGTCAGTGTGCCAAGCAGCTACAGCCATTAAGGCTGAATAACACACCTGATACTCTTGTAATAGGTGACTCTATTGTCAGACACACTGACGTCCCGCTCACCAGGCTGAATAAAGAGAAGGTCACGGTGAGCTGCCTGTCGGGTGCTAGGATCTGCCACATAATGCAAGCACTCAGGTCACTCCAAAGCAAATACAAATATGACTCGGTCATTGTACATGCTGGTGTGAATGACCTGAGATGTACCTCCCTGGACTACATGAAAAGAGACATAGAGGAGCTCTCTGATCATGTAGCCCAGGCTGGTATGACCCTGACCTTGAGCAGCATCTTACCCTCACCTATAATGATGCCACAGTACAAAGACAAAATGATTGATTTTAACAATTGGCTAAACTTTTGGTGTCATTCAAAGGGGATCCAGTGTCTGTCAGCCTGGGATGACATGCTCGACAAGCCATGTTGCTTCGCTAGGGACGGCTTGCACCTGTCACCACTGGGCTTTCGGATATTGGCAAAGGCTCTTGCCACCCCCATAGTGCCTTTTTAAGGCAAGGCTCAAATGTCAAACCCACCCCCATAGACAGCACAAGGAACAAGAAACTAAAGGTAATGCTGCTAAATGCCAGAAGTCTTAACCTCAAGATGCATGCACTCAAAGCTCTCCTCAGTATGGAGAACATCGATATCTGTGCAGTGACAGAAACCTGGTTCAAGGCTCCAGAGAGCACCCCAGCACTACCAGGCTATACCTCATATCATGCTTTTCGGCCCCAAAACCCGGACCGAACCACAAAAGGAGGGGGAGTTTCCATATTTTTCAAGGATATCCACACCTCCAGGTTAGTGGCATTGCACGAAGAATCAGAGACCATCCATGTGCAACTAACAGTGGGCAAGACTGCTTTTCAGTTTATAGCATCCTACAGACTACCCTCTCAAAGTCAGGAATCCCACTCGGCTTTCCTGAAAACATTGGAGAACATGAAGATCTCTCCGAACACCATTATATTGGGTGACTTCAACTACCCAAACATTGACTGGGAGCACTACTCAAGCCCCAGCACCTTAGCCCAAAGGTTCCTGGAAATTATAAACTCAAATGCTATGGAACAACTAGTCACCACTCCCACAAGAGGGGACAACATACTAGACCTGATCATTACCAACATGGGGATTCTATGCTCCACACCAGAAGTATATCCCTCATTGGTAAGATCAGACCATAAACTAATTTCACTGGTTGTCCACATCCCGACCCCACCCCCAGCCCAGAAAACCACAGTGAAAAACTTCTCAAAAGCGAACTTCTCACTTCTCAAAACCGAAGTGGAATCCTTCAAGGCCCCAAGGCCAGTGGAAACTACGGCCGAAACTGCAGAATCCTATATAAATGCATTCTATGGACATCTCCAGGAATGCATGGATCATGCTATCCCAAACAAAACCAAGACCCAATCATCCAAAGGCAGGCGTCCAGTCTGGTGGACCCCTGCCATAAATAAACTGTACAACAGAAGGAGGTAGCTACTACATGATAGAGCAAAATCCCTAATAGGGAAGGCATCTCTGATCAGTACTAGCAAAAAATTACGATCCCTCATAAAATCCTCCAAGGCCAGCTTCGAGAGAAAAATTGCACAGGACACCAAAGACAATCATAAGGCTTTTTTCAGTTATGTTAGAAACCTGGGATGCAACTCCCAGACTTGTTCTGAGTTGTTTCTAAACGATAAAAAATACACTGAACCCACAGACATCACCAATATCCTGGCAGACAGGTTCAGTGCAAACTTCTCCATCGCAAAAGAGCAAGTATCTATCCCGGCAGAGGGCTGCCTCCCAAACATCTCTGATGCTCAGGTGAAGGCTGCCCTCTCCAAAGCAAAAAAACACTGCTTCCATGGGACCAGATGGCATCCCAGGTTGCGTCCTACATGAACTCCAAGAGGAACTAATCCCTCAAATAAAACAGCTATACAATCTCAGCCTCACTACAGGATATGTGCCCACAGAATGGTGTACAGCAACAGTGGTCCCATTCCACAAAGGTGGAGCCTCTACGGACCCTGGAAACTATCGCCCCATAAGCCTGACTAGCTTAGTCTGCAAGGCTATGGAGAGGATCATCATGGAGCTCATAAACAAAGACATTGGGGACCTACAGACACTAGATCCTACCCAGTTCGGCTTTGTCAAGGGCAGTTCCTGCCTTTTGAACCTGGTTGACTTCTTCGAAACAGTCACCAAAGCCATAGATGAAGGGAAGGTAGTCCACACAGCCTATCTGGACCTTGCAAAGGCATTTGGCACAATACCCCACTGGCATCATAGATAAGCTATCCAGCTTAAATATAAACCCCTATGTCACAAGATGGGTCGCAAACTGGCTCAAAGACAGAACCCACAGAGTGAGAGTTGCTGGAGCCATGTCAGACTCGAAACCGGTCACAAGTGGCATCCCACAGGGTTCTGTCCTGGGACCACTCTTGTTCGGTATATACTTTTCCGAGGTACAGGCAAACGTGGGAGGACTATGGCTCACCAAGTTCACAGACGACTGCAAACTGGGCGCCATAATCAACTCTCCAGCTGACACAAACATCCTTCAAAAAGGTCTCACAGAGACAGATAACTGGTGCCTGCGCCATGGTTTAAAGCTAAATGCCAAAAAATGTAGAGTCATACCCTTTGGCAAAAACAATGTGCCCACAAATTACCACCTAGGCGGAAGCCAATTAAGTACAGAGAAAGTTATTAGGGACCTGGGAACCCAAGCTGATAGCAATCTCTCCTTTGAAAACCACATTGCCAAAGTGGTTAGAAAGACCTTCTACTTAGCCCGCCTCATCACGAAGGGTTTCACATCTAGATCAAGAGAGGTAATCTTGTCCCTTTATTCATCCCTCATCAGGCCCATCATAGAATACAATGCCCCTTTTGGGATGTACCTTACCCGACACCTGCAGCAATTAGAAAGATCCCAAAAGTATCTCACCAAGAGGATCAAGGGTCTCAAACAAATGCCATATGCTGCTCAGTTAAAAAAACTCCAGCTCTACTCAGTTGCATACCGCCTACTTTGAGGCGATCTATGCCTGACATACAAAGCTATGTCAAATCCAGAATTAATGGACATGCTCCACCTCAGTAAATCTAAATCCCTTAGAGCCACACGCTCGAGGGACTTAAACCTCAGCACAGAAATAAATAGAACTTGCTGGAGGGACAGGTTCATAACCCAGAAGCTCCCTTCGCTCTGGAATAGAATTCCAGTTCATGTGAGGCAGAGCACCTCACTGAATCTCTTCAAGAAGAATCTCGATAAGTGGATGGGGATCGTAGGTTTGTCCCAGGGATTACTCCCGTGTCACTATTAGACAGAGGCACAGTAAACTAAACCTTAAAAAGGGCACAGTATACTCAAATCAAGGGGTGGCATAAGCCATACAGAATCGGGCTAGGCTTATAATTGCCCCAGGGCAGATAGCCTAGTATGAACCTATGAACCTATGAACCTATGATATGGAAGACTGTGTTACTACTGCTCTGACATCTCAAGACGAGTATGAGTTGCAAGCTCCCTTGGGGAGTCAACCCTATTTGGTTTTCCATAGAGATAGGGTAACCTTAAGAACAAATCCATCATTCATACCAAAAGTTGTTTCATAGTTCACTTTGAATCAAGTTATTAATCTCCCTGTTTTCCAACCCAAACCTAAAAATCAGTGAGAAGAGATTCTTAATACTCTGGACATGCACAGGCAACTCCAGTATTCTCTTGACAAAACCAAGTCATTTAGGAAAACGGAATAGCTGCTTAGCTCATATGACTGGGCAAAGAAAGGGCAACCTGTGTTAAAACAGCCTCTTTCCAGATGGCTGCCACTTGCATTTGTTTTTTGTTATTCCCATCATGGTAAATCACTTCTAGATAGGGTCGAGCCTAGCTCTACTAGAGCCTTGTCTTATTCAATGGCATACTGGAAATAAATGGACTCTAGAATCATTTTAGAGGCAGCAACTTGGTCTTCCACACATACTTTCACAAAGTATTACAGACTAGATCCAGAACAGCCTTTGCTAGGAACTTTGTCCAATTTCTCCTGGAACCTAACCCTTCCTCCACCCCCTTGGTTGGATAGGTTATGGCAATCTACCCCTATAGCTAAGGCTACTGTACCATAATTTATGAAGAACATAATAAGGTTGTATAAGTTGCACTTACCATAACAGTCGCCACTTGATTACATTGCTCAGCACAGAAATGAGCCTAGTATGAACCTATGAACCTATTTTGTGTGATCTTAGAGTTAGTTCTCTGTAACTTTAGGATATTGCAATGAATGGAAGCTAGTCTTGGAATTGCTCAGGATGCTAAATGAGCTTTTCATGGCTCTATATTGGAGTCAGACAGAAAACCTCGATCCTCCATGTAAAAACTAAGATGTGATAAAAAATTAGATCAAGTACATTTATAAACCAAAAAACAAAGACGAACAGGAGCTGCGTTGAATAGAACTATTTAATGGTGTTAATGCTTTCGGAAACAGACTGTGCTTTTCCTTCTTCAGACAAACCAAAAAGCAAATTCAAAAGCTTTTAAATGTGAACATCTACATATCAATTAATTACGTAAAATAGAGCTCCCATTCATTGATGAATGTGGCTTGCTAGAAAAAATGTTTCTTCGGAGAGGCTACCCTTTAAGTCTGATTTCAAACATTTCCACTGAAGTAATTACTAAACGTCATTCTGGATATTTCAAGCCCTTATTACCTTTTGTGGATTTGGTGGAACAGGAAACCATGGTCAGAGAGGTCCAGGATTTTACAACTAACAATACTCAGTGTCATAATACTAGTTTCTTATGCACATACAATTTAGACCATTCCTTTATCAGGGAGACCCTTTATAAGAACTGGACTCTTGTTATTGAGGACACGTCTTTACATAAAGTTTTTGGCAACAGACCAAAAATTACTTTTAGATGAGGTCACAACCTTAAAACTTTGTTGCAACATTCCATTAAACCACTATCCAACAAAAACAAGGGTATGTTTAAATGTGGATCGCGCCACCAATGTAAGCACGTTAATCTTGCCTATCAATTTAAGATTAGGGACACCCTTTACAAAGTCCAGGGTAATTTTTCATGTGACTCAAAGGGAGTGGTTTATTGTGCATGCTGCCAAGCTTGTAAAGTGTTCTATATCGGCAAGACCGAAAGGAAGCTAAAACAACGTATATATGAGCATCTGTATGCCATAAGTAGGAGGGATACGACCAACACCCTAGCTAGGCACATTGCTGATTCCCCAGATCATTGCTTCAAGTTTTCTGTGCTTAAGCAGATAGGTGTAGATGGGAGAGGTGGCCCTTGGCAGATTAATTTGGAAATTGAGGAATTGAGGTGGCAAATTAATACTGCAGCATACCTGCCCCCAGGCTTGAATGAAACTGTTTCGATAAAATGTTTCTTAAAGCTCTTGTCTCTTAAAAGGTGAAATTATGTTTAATGTATGGACAGTTTCTCTTTGTGACTCGTATTTGTATGTCATTTATTTTAGAACAATTATTTAGTGCATTTCTAAACATTATATATTTAAGAAAAAAATGTTTTTGTGTAATTTATTAACAACAATATTTATGAATTTATTGTTATTTTAGATGTTTTAGTTAATATATATTTAGGTAGTTTAAGATGATTAATGGTTATCTTAGGGTTGCTTGGGCAAGTACTATGTAGCTCTACTTAGTTTTGACTAATGTACGCTCCCACTTTAAAATGGGAGCTCTATTTTACGTAATTAATTGATACGTAGATGTTCACATTTAAAAGCTTTTGAATTTGCTTTTTGGTTTATCTGAAGAAGGAAAAGCACAGTCTGTTTCCGAAAGCACTAACACCATTAAATAGTTCTATTCAACGCAGCTCCTGTTCGTCTTGGTTTTTTGGTTTATCAGTTTGTTCAGTTCACTTTTTGTTTGTATCAAGTACATTTATGCTGGACAAAACAGCACACCATATCATGTTGCCCTGAAAAATCACAGACCAGATCTCATTTTATTTTGGAACATAAACGTCATCCAAGTGGAAGAAAAAAAACACATGCAAAACAACTGCTAAGGTCTTGGAGTCAGGCGGAGAGAGAAGTGATCTGACTCACCCTGCAACTGAAGGACATTGCAAAGCAGATAAAACTGAAAAAGTGCTGAGGCAGGATATCATTGCTTGGTTAGTGACTGCAGAGATCCATTTGGATATTTAAGCTACCTGCTTGGGAGTGATCTAAGTATGGTAAAAAACATAATGCCTCTCAGTGTCAAGCAAGTTGCTCCACATCAGGCACAGTTCCAAAGATGCTTAATACTGAGCTCAGTGTTAAAACAATGCTCATATTTCCTGAGGAGTATAGGAAAAACACAGTTTAGGCTAATATATTGATTGCTGATGACAATAGCCTGTTATAACAAGAGAAAAATCATCGAGGAAACTAATGCCTGAAGAAACTGTAGGAGAGTAGATGAGAAAGTAGCTGGAAGAATGAAAAAGGTAGAAGGTATCCACTGCAGTTCAAGATCAGGTAGACTGAAATGGGGTAATTCCAGAAAAAAATGTACAAGGAAGTGTTCAGATAAAGAGACCAGTTCTACCACCGTAAACAAGGCCTAAACATCCAGCAAGAAGATCAGAACCAAATTATGTTTAAATTTGAGTGTTGCAGAAGTAATAACCTTTAGCCTGGACAAAACCTTTCACAAATTCTGCAACCTTGCCACAGGAAACAATAGCATTGACCTAGTATGTTAACTGATATGTTAATATAGCAAGGATTTTCTTATAATATAATGAGGTTGTTGGTCAGTATTTAAGGCCTGCAAAAGCTTGTGAGTTATGAGGGAGAGAGATAGGGTGCATACAATCATAACTCTCAAACTTTTTGCAAAAGAAATCTAAAAAGAACCAAAAATAATGTGGGGACAAAGACATACTATTGAGGGGATAGTAAATATTCATTTTATGAACATATGAAGTCACTATAATAACTTTTTACTGACATGCATTTACTGAAAGATGTAAAGTATGAAACTCTAATGTCTGATATTCATGGGTGTCTTTAATCATGCATGATGGGCAAGAAAAAATGAGACATCAGGGATGTTCTGACAACACAGACACGTATGGTGTGCGTGTGTGTGTGTGTGTGTGTGTGTGTGTGTGTGTGTGTGTGCGCACACGCGCATGTGTGTGTGTGTGTGTGTGTGTGTGTGTGTGTGTGTGTGTGTGTGTGTGTGTGTGTGTGTGTGTGTGTGTGTGTGTGTGTGTGTGTGTGTGTGTGTGCATGTGTGTGTGTCCATGTGTGCATGTGTGTGTGCATGTGCATGTACATGCACGCGTTTGTGTCTGTGTGTGCATGTATGAGCGCACGTGTGTGTGTGTGTGTGTGTGTGTGTGTGTGTGTGTGTGTGTGTGTGTGTGTGTGTGTGTGTATACATGCGTGCATGTGTGTGTGAGTGTGTATGTCCATGTGTGCATGTGTGGGTGCATTTGCACGCACGCATTTGTGTCTGTGTGTGCATGTGCGCATGTGTGTGTGTGTGTGTGTGTGTGTGTGTGTGTGTGTGTGTGTGTGTGTGTGTGTGTGTTTTTCAGCTTGTGCATGCATGTGTGGGGGTGGGACTGAATGAGAGGGGAGTCTGGCCACAGCAATGCATTAGCCTCCAGTGTCAACTACCACAGCAAAGTGCTGATTAGCTAATAATGAGGTATTTCTAGATTGCAGCTAATGTGCCTCTCCAAATTGCCAATCTACATATTGCACAAACAGGCCCTCTTTTTCACATCACTTACTTCAGGCACTGGTGTTCTTTCTGAATCCCCAAGGGAATTCCAAAAATATAGCAAGATAACAAGCAGTAGAACAGCATCATCAGCAAGTCATGGTAAGCTGCAAAAGAAATTCCCCAACCGTAAAAGCTACAAGAGTAACCAAAAAATGACTGTGGTTAATTCATGGATCCATTAGTGATGGTCAAGCCCTTCATTTAACAACTGCAAACAGAACAAGTACAGTCAGAACCATTAATTTGTTGTGGGTATACCAGAAAGCTGAAAATGTAGTCATGATATAATTTATTATAACCATAAATAAATACATAAAGAAAGACATTTTACACAACTAGGCAAGGCGACCAATATGTAACCATCTTGCATCTAAAATAGGCTGCATATCATTCATTCTAATTCAAAACATCCTCAAGGCTGCCTAGGAAATAACTTTTTCTTTTGAAATATCAAAGATTTTTACTTCCAATATAATGGCAACCACAGAAAGAGATATTCTGGACTTATGTTGCATTCACCATAAAGCACAAGTCATTACACCCAATAAAAACAAGTATAATGCAATGTGCCAGAATATACCAGTAAACTACCGAAGAAAAATTGCATTTGGTATCTACATAGCACTGAATGTCATACACTTTTTCAAAGTTCTTAATAAAACAGTCACAGTATTACAGCAGGATACACTGGTACAAAATGCATCTATGAAATGTTATTGTATTTTGGTTGATGTGCACATCCTCGTAAAATACCACCTGCTATTGCTTCCAATCTAAAGTATTCTCTGCGCTCCCACAGATGGCTGGTGTAGCACTGAGAATACTAATTATCCCTGAGTTATCAGGGTTGTAGTCTACTCTTCACTGTTCTGTGCATGGAGCCAGCTGTCCAGCTTACAGTACCTGCAGTTTTAGTCATGCTGAGTCTGCAGCAAAAAAAGATTCTTACCATCTTGAGCGGCACAGTGGTGCAATGGCTAGCATTGTCACCTCATAGCAAGAGGTTCTTCAGTTTGATTCTCCACTGGGGTGCCTTCTGTGTGGAGTCTGCATGTCCTTCCTGTGTTTGTTCATGTGGGTTTCCTCCGGGTGCTCTGGTTTTCTCCAACATTTCAAAGACAGATATCTGGATCTTTTCTCCCTGGACCGCCACTAAAAATGGGCTCTGTTGAAGTCAGGCTTTCCCAGTAAACAAATGTTAAATAAATAAATCCACAATGACAGATTCCAGTTACACATTAAATTACTACCCTAAAAAATACCTATCCCATTTGAAACTTAGTTTAATCTAAGGTCATGTAGACCTATGCTGGACATTAGCAATAAAGATTGATATCGTAATTATTTTATAGAAAACATTTTAGGAGATCGAGTCATGGACCATACTTACATTATACTTTTAGACAAAAAGATAATGGAAGAGTTGCATTTTTAATTTCTGAGTGCCAAATCACAGTTCTCAGTAATGTCTTCTTACAAGGGTTTTAGTTCTTAAGTTATAAAAGCAGAATACACTAATGATTTTCTGTATCATGTATGCAGTTTCTTGAGAAAAAAAATAAAATGGGCACAGTAGGCATGCTAGTTGTGAACTAAATCTAAGGATATTTCAGACATGGCTACTGTGAAGTTTTAATTATAAAGTAAAACATTGAAAGTCAGAGTGTTGGTTATGCCTTCCTTGTGTTTGAAAAATAAAATGCTGTTTCTGCTGCTTGTATACATATATTGTCTTCATTTGAGTGCAAGGAAGTCACATTAATTGTGCATAAATAAAAGCTGTGACAGTTATTTTTCCTATAAATTTCAACCCCACATGTACACCTTTGAACTTCCTCTGAGTAACCAGATAAATGCATGTTTAACTGTGAACATTGGGAAGCAATGGTCAGTCAGCTTCTCTGACAGACTGCCCCCACCCCCAAGATAACCAGTGGAATTAGTGAACCCCAGAAGCAACATAGGTCAGTAAATTTCTTCCATAGTTTACAGAGGTTGTTACTTTTGATAGCTTTACTCAAATATTTGAAAGAGTATGTAAATAGTATAATGCTGACCTAGGGCACAGGGTACGGTTCCTGACTATCATACTCGACAGTAAAGCTATAACTCCAGTTTCTAAATTGTCTGATATTTATTGTTTAAACTATGAAAAAGTAACGAAACATTTACAGATGAAAGTGTGTGTGATTATATTGCTGAGTTAAGCACTTATTTTCATGGGTGGGTGAGTGGGTGTCAGATCACCACTTTTGAAGGGCTGGCACAACTTTTGGTGAGGGAACAAGCCTTTAGACATGAGAATCTAGTTGGCAGACCAAGAGTGTAACTCTGCAGATGAGGTGAAAAAACAGGAGGATCTCTACTTAGCAAGCATGGCATTATTTCACAGGAAAGGAATATCAACTGCTTCATATGGATATAAGGGAACCCATGGTGGGCAGTTTAAATCATCCCAAAAGAGTCCACCAGTAACAGTGGAAGCCACTTGTTGAGGTACACAACCAGGATCAACAGTTAAATATTTTAAAAGTAACCAGTGGGACCATGTTTCATATAGATGTTCACGGATGCAAGATGGAGAACAAAAGCTAGGGGAGCCAGCAATTTGGAATAACAGTATGCCATTGGTAAGTTGTCTGGGGACCACAGGGGTACCAAACAATCTCCAGAGGTTATATCCTATCTTAGTGGCTGGAAAACAGGCCACTGCTAAGAGAGCACAGCCTCTGATATAACCATTGTGAAACCTGCAGTGGCTAAACAGGAGCAGTACTTGCTTGGGCAGTTAACTCCAGTCAGAGTATTAGGAGGGACCTCATTCTGTATACCTTTGGCCAAACTGGGATGGTGGAAAAGGAAGCAAGCAGGTAGGTGCATTTGAAGGTATCCCTGCAGATGTCTTGATAGGGAATGATTTTGATAATGGAGTACCTTGTGTGCATGCAGTTACACACAGTCAGGCTTAAGGACAGGCATGTGGGTCTGGTAGCCTGGTGGAGACACCTGATGTCATGGCATGCCCTACGCATGTGTTTTGAATGCCACTCAACCACAGGGGGGCATGCAGACTCCACAAAGAAGACACTCCAGCCAAGAATCGAACGGGAGAACCTCTTGCTGTGAGGTGACAATGCTACCACTGCACCACCATGGCTCTCAACCCTATCTGTATGGAAGGAAATTCATTGTAGGTACAGACCACAATCCCTTAACATGGCTACATCGAGCCAGCCAGAAAAATGCCAAGTTACTAAGGTGGAGCCTAGGGTTGCAGGCATATGATATGACAGTGCAGCACCATAGTGGGGTTAGCGATGTCAATGCAGATGTCCTCTCAAGACAAGGTATGGGTTAGTGTATTCCCAGATAGGCACATTCTTCTCAAGCAATGTTCTCAAGGGTCACTTGAAAAACTAGTTTGAGTCTTCAAAGGGGGGAGAGATGTGACGATGTGAGGTATTGCCAGCTATGCTAAGAGAAGTAGGGCAGAGGATATGTAAAATATACCAGTAGAGCTAGCTGGAATTTTGTAAAGAATTATATGTCATTTTTATATCAAACTGATTTGTACAGATGCTTGTGTTGACAAATGTATTTCTAAAGCTGCTTTTGTTAAAAATATATCAACCGTTTGCCCTTCTGAGCAGAAAAGAAATGTACAGGCATTACTGTAACTGTTTAAATGTATATACTGTAACAGAATATACTGTAAGAGAAGAAGTTAACCTCAATCCACCTGACTTTGAGAAATAGTAAGAAAATTAAATTACTGGGCCTAGGCCATAAAGATGTTATCTCACAGTTTTGAATGAAGCCAAAGATATAATATATGTAAGAAGCATGGTTTGCTAGTCTCTGTAGGAGGAGTAGAAGTTTGTAATTGTTTTATGACATCCAGAAGCCACACCAGACCTGACATAGCCCTTGAGTGTGTGTACTATTGATATGTAGATGCTAAATCCTGGCAGTTTCTCTCAATGGGGTGGTTGCATGGGAATCAGAAGTCAGATGACCATATGTATATGATGTCATTCTGTACAGAAAAAAATGTTTTAATATTATCTGAGACTGAAGTCTCAGGGCAATCTATTTCTTGGAACCTGATGTAGAAGGATCTCTCACCTACTTCATCTTGCCATGCTCTAGTAAGTAATCAAGGAGTAATAACTCTTTAGATCAGTCAGGAAAATACAGTGAGATTAGTTTAGTATTGTATATGTGTCAACTATATGGAACAGGGACACGAATCACTGGTTTCAAACAGAGGGTACTGGAGGACTTGGCATGGAGACTCAGCTGAGATCTCACCCTAAAGCTGTACCAGTGGGGAGTCTTACTGTGGACCTGGAGGGACCTTGAAGGTATCCCTGCAGATGTCTTGATAGGGAATGATTTTGATAATGGAGTACCTTGTGTGCATGCCGTTACACACAGTCAGGCTTAGAGACAGGCATGTGGGTCTGGTAGCCTGGTGGAGACCCAGACAGACCTCACACCTGATGTCAGGGCTGGTGAGGTGGCTAGTTCAGGGAGGGAGCTACCCTATAGCAGTTAGGCTGAAGTTGAACTACAGCTGCTGGTAGGTACTGATGTCCCCCTACACAGGCTGACTGCAAGGGCAGAGGTGAGTGTTAGCACCCAGGCTGACAGTGAGGCACTGCAGTCAGAGGATGCCAGACTTTCTGTGGAAGGGAAGCTAGGAAGAGTAACAAAGACAGTGTTGAAACAGGCTCAGCTGTCAGACCCAAAACTGAGAGGATTGAGAGATGTTGGTAGGGAGGCACATGACTCTCAACAAAAAGGGGAGTCTGTATACTGGAACAAAGATTTAGAGAGTGGACCCCTGTGGGAGGGCTAGAGGATGAAGTAAAACAGCGGTTGGTGGTGTCTAGAGCCTAGTGTCTGTCACTTCTAGCCATAGACAATGACATTCTGCAGGTCATATGGGCATAAAGCATACAAAGAGACATATTATAAAGAACTTCTATTGGCCTGGGATTGCAAGGGATGTTATTGCAGGACCTGTGACCAGTACCACAATGCAGACAAGGCAGGACACAAGGTCAAAGCTCCTTTGATGCCTTTGCCTGTGATTCAGGAGCCATTTCAGAGGGTAGCTATGGGTATTGTGGGGCCTCTGAGTATCCCAGGTTCCACAGGGAAGAAGTATATCTTGGTATTAGTAGATTATGCTACTGGATACCCTGAGCCTGTGGCTCTGTCCACCATTGAGACAGAGAAGGTGGCAAATACTTTGATAGAGATCTTCATCAGGGTAGGTTTTCCAAGAGAAATACTGACTAACAGAGGTGCCAAATTCATGCAAATTTGTTAGCTTGTCTGTAGAAATGCTATTGAGTGAAGCACCTAAAATCTACCTCCTGTTACCCCCAGACTAATGGTCTTGTAGAAAGGCTAAACTCTACACTAAAGACAATACAGGCATTTGCAGACCAGTTTAAGAGAGAGTGGGACAAATATTTGCCCCATCTGCTGTTTGCATAGAGAGGTACCACAGGAATCCACAGTTTTTTTTATCTTTTGTGTTGCTGTATGGGCATAGGGTGAGGGGGGCCTTTAGATTTGATTTGTGATGAGTGGGGGTGAGTGGCAATCTGACAAAGAGTCTGTTGTTGCTTATGTCCTAAACCGCAAGACAAGGGTTAGGGATCTCATGGGTTTGGATAAGCTTTACAGTAGCTGGGTGGGGCTAAGTATCTTACCACTATTGATCTGACCAAGGGCTACTGGCAGGTGCCCTTGACTCCCACCACTAGAGACAGATGAATCTTTGTGATTCTTTTTGGATTATATTAGTACACAAAGATGCCATTTGGCATGAAAACTGCCCAAGTGAACTTTCAGAGGCTGGTAGATCAAATCCTAGCAGGAGATTATGTCCTTGCTTCCCCTGGGTGATATTACCATTTACATCCATTCCTGACATGGGCATCTTCAGTATGTCAGGGAGGTCCTAGACAAACTACAAAGGACAGGGTTGACCCTTAAGCCCAGTTAAGTGTCAGGTGAGCATGACAGATGTCCCCTACCTGGGATATAGAGTGGGAAGTGACAAGATTAGGCCAGAACCTGCCAAAGTGGAAGCCATTCAGGCTTGGACTGCCCCTGTTACCAAAAAGCAGATGAGAGCATTCTTGGAGATAGCGGGGTACTGTATAAAGTTCATTCCCAGTTATAGTACAATAGCTGCTCCCTCACAGACCTAATGAGGAAAATCAGGCCAGATAGAGTAATATGGATCCCAGCCTGCGAGCAGGCATTCCAAAACTTGAAGGGGTTTGGGAGCCCCCCTTTGTTAGCCAGTCCAGATTACGGAAACACATTTGTTGTGCAGATGGATACTTCAAACCATGGGGTGGGGGATGTACTCAGCCAGGTTTCCTTAGAGACAGAGGAGCACCCAGTGGTATATCTCAATCCATAGACTCCAACCTAGGGAGGAATGTTATGCAGCTGTAAAAAAGGAATGTTTAGCCATGTATGAGCACTGCAGGAACTTCAACCCTATCTGTTGTTGTTCTTCTTCTTTCAGCTTTTCCCAGTTAGGGGTCACCACAGCAGAACTCTGGTCCGCTAATGATTGGCAGTAGATTTTTACAGTGCCGCGGTGCTGGCTCGATGCCCAACCTTCAACAAAGGCATGCCCTACGCATGTGTTTTGAATGCCACTCAACCACAGGGGGGGCATGCAGACTCCACACAGCAGACACTCCAGCCGAGAATCGAATGGGAGAACCTCTTGCTGTGAGGTGACAATGCTACCGCTGCACCACCATGGCTCTCAACCCTATCTGTATGGAAGGAAATTCATTGTAGGTATGGACCACAATCCCTTAACATGGCTACATCGAGCCAGCCAGAAAAATGCCAAGTTACTAAGGTGGAGCCTAGGTTTGCAGGCATATGATATGACAGTGCAGCACCATAGTGGGGTTAGCGATGTCAATGCAGATGTCCTCTCAAGACAAGGTATGGGTTAGTGTATTCCCAGATAGGCACATTCTTCTCAAGCAATGTTCTCAAGGGTCACTTGAAAAACTAGTTTGAGTCTTCAAAGGGGGGAGAGATGTGACGATGTGAGGTATTGCCAGCTATGCCAAGAGAAGTAGGGCAGAGGATATGTAAAATATACCAGTAGAGCTAGCTGCAATTTTGTAAAGAATTATATGTCATTTGTATATCAAACTGATTTGTACAGATGCTTGTGTTGACAAATGTATTTCTAAAGCTGCTTTTGTTAAAAATGTATCAACCGTTTGCCTTCTGAGCAGAAACGAAATGTACTGACATTACTGTAACTGTTTAAATATATATACTGTAACAGAATATACTGTAAGAGAAGAAGTTAACCTCAATCCACCTGACTTTGAGAAATAGTAAGAAAATTAAATTACTGGGCCTAGGCCAAAAAGATGTTATCTCACAGTTTTGAATGAAGCCAAAGATATAATATATGTAAGAAGCATGGTTTGCTAGTCTCTGTAGGAGGAGTAGAAGTTTGTAATTGTTTTATGACATCCAGAAGCCATACCAGACCTGACATAGCCCTTGTGTGTGTGTACTACTGATACGTAGATGCTAAATCCTGGCAGTTTCTCTCAATGTGGTGGTTGCATGGGAATCCGAAGTCAGATGACCATATGTATATGATGTCATTCTGTACAGAAAAAAATGTTTTAATATTATCTGAGACTGAAGTCTCAGGGCATTCTGTTTCTTGGAACCTGATGTAGAAGGATCTCTCACCTACTTCATCTTGCCATGCTCTAGTAAGTAATCAAGGAGTAATAACTCTTTAGATCAGTCAGGAAAATACAGTGAGATTAGTTTAGTATTGTGTATGTGTCAACTATATGGAACAGGGACACGAATCACTGGTTTCAAACAGAGGGTACTGGAGGACTTGGCATGGAGACTCAGCTGAGATCTCACCCTAAAGCTGTACCAGTGGGGAGTCTTACTGTGGACCTGGAGGTACCTTGAAGGTATCCCTGCAGATGTCTTGATAGGGAATGATTTTGATAATGGAGTACCTTGTGTGCATGCCGTTACACACAGTCAGGCTTAGAGACAGGCATGTGGGTCTGGTCGCCTGGTGGAGACCCAGACAGACCTCACACCTGATGTCAGGGCTGGTGAGGTGGCTAGTTCAGGGAGGGAGCTACCCTATAGCAGTTAGGCTGAAGTTGAACTACAGCTGCTGGTAGGTACTGATGTCCCCCTACACAGGCTGACTGCAAGGGCAGAGGTGAGTGTTAGCACCCAGGCTGACAGTGAGGCACTGCTGCCAGAGGATGCCAGACTTTCTGTGGAAGGGAAGCTAGGAAGAGCAACAAAGACAGTGTTGAAACAGGCTCAGCTGTCAGACCCAAAACTGAGAGGATTGAGAGATGTTGGTAGGGAGGCACATGACTCTCAACAAAAAGGGGAGTCTGTATACTGGAACAAAGATTTAGAGAGCGGACCCCTATGGGAGTGCTAGAGGATGAAGTAAACCAGTGGTTGGTGGTGTCTAGAGCCTAGTGTCTGTCACTTCTAGCCATAGCCAATGACATTATGCAGGTCATATGGGCATAAAGCATACAAAGAGACATATTATGAAGAACTTCTATTGGCCTGGGATTGCAAGAGATGTTATTGCAGGACCTGTGACCAGTACCACAATGCAGACAAGGCAGGACACAAGGTCAAAGCTCCTTTGATGCCTTTGCCTGTGATTCAGGAGCCATTTCAGAGGGTAGCTATGGGTATTGTGGGGCCTCTGAGTATCCCAGGTTCCACAGGGAAAAAGTATATCTTGGTATTAGTAGATTATGCTACTAGATACCCTGAGCCTGTGGCTCTGTCCTCCATTGAGACAGAGAAGGTGGCAAATACTTTGATAGAGATCTTCATCAGGGTAGGTTTTCCAAGAGAAATACTGACTAACAGAGGTGCCAAATTCATGCAAATTTGTTAGCTTGTCTGTAGAAATGCTATTGAGTGAAGCACCTAAAATCCACCTCCTGTTACCCCCCAGACTAATGGTCTTGTAGAAAGGCTAAACTCTACACTAAAGACAATACAGGCATTTGCAGACCAGTTTAAGAGAGAGTGGGACAAATATTTGCCCCATCTGCTGTTTGCATAGAGAGGTACCACAGGAATCCACAGTTTTTTTCATCTTTTGAGTTGCTGTATGGGCATAGGGTGAGGGGGGCCTTTAGATTTGATTTGTGATGAGTGGGGGTGAGTGGCAATCTGACAAAGAGTCTGTTGTTGCTTATGCCCTAAACCTCAAGACAAGGGTTAGGGAGCTCAAGGGTTTGGAGAAGCTTTACAGTAGCTGGGTGGGGCTGAGTATCTTACCACTATTGATCTGACCAAGGGCTACTGGCAGGTGCCCTTGACTCCCACCACTAGAGACAGATGAATCTTTGTGACTCTTTTCGGATTATATTAGTACACAAAGATGCCATTTGGTATGAAAACTGCCCAGGTGAACTTTCAGAGGCTGGTAGATCAAATCCTAGCAGGAGATTATGTCCTTTTTTCCCCTGGGTGATATTGCCATTTACAGCCAATCCTGGCATCAGCATCTTCAGCATGTCAGGGACGTCCTTGACAAACTACAAAGGAAAGGGTTGACCCTTAAGCCCAGTTAAGTGTCAGGTGAGTATGACAGATGTCCCCTACCTGGGATATAGAGTGGGAAGTGGCAAGATTAGGCCGGAACCTGCCATAGTGGAAGCCATTCAGGCTTGGTCTGCCCCTGTTACCAAAAAGCAGATGAGAGCATTCTTGGAGATAGCGGGGTACTGTATAAAGTTCATTCCCAGTTATAGTACAATAGCTGCTCCCTCACAGACCTAATGTGGAAAATCAGGCCAGATAGAGTAATATGGACCCCAGCCTGCGAGCAGGCATTCCAAACCTTGAAGGGGTTTGGGAGCCCCCCTTTGTTAGCCAGTCCAGATTATGGCAATATATTTGTTGTGCAGATGGATACCTCAAACCATGGGGTGGGGGATGTACTCAGCCAGGTTTCCTTAGAGACAGAAGAGCACCCAGTGGTATATCTCAATCCATAGACTCCAACCTAGGGAGGAATGTTATGCAGCTGTAAAAAAGGAATGTTTAGCCATGTATGAGCACTGCAGGAACTTCAACCCTATCTGTTGTTGTTCTTCTTCTTTCGGCTTTTCCCAATTAGGGGTCACCACAGCGGAACTGTGGTCCGCTAATGATTGGCAGTAGATTTTTATGGTGCCGAGGTGCCAGCTCAATGCCCAACCTTCAACGAAGGCATGCCCTATGCATGTGTTTTGAATGCCACTCAACTGCAGGGGTGGGGGACATGCAGACTCCACACAGAAGACACTCCAGCCGAGAATCGAACGGGAGAACCTCTGGCTGTGAGGTGACAATGCTACCGCTGCACCACCATGGCTCTCAACCCTATCTGTATGGAAGGAAATTCATTGTAGGTACAGACCACAATCCCTTAACATGGCTACATCGAGCCAGCCAGAAAAATGCCAAGTTACTAAGGTGGAGCCTAGGGTTGCAGGCATATGATATGACAGTGCAGCACCATAGTGGGGTTAGCGATGCCAATGCAGATGTCCTCACAAGACAAGGTATGGGTTAGTGTATTCCCAGATAGGCACATTCTTCTCAAGCAATGTTCTCAGGGGTCACTTGAAAAACTAGTTTGAGTCTTCAAAGGGGGGAGAGATGTGACGATGTGAGGTATTGCCAGCTATGCCAAGAGAAGTAGGGCAGAGGATATGTAAAATATACCAGTAGAGCTAGCTGGAATTTTGTAAAGAATTATATGTCATTTGTATATCAAACTGATTTGTATAGATGCTTGCATTGACAAATGTATTTCTAAAGCTGCTTTTGTTAAAAATGTATCAACCGTTTGCCCTTCTGAGCAGAAATGAAATGTACAGGCATTATTGTAACTGTTTAAATTTTAAATACTGTAGCAGAATATACTGTAAGAGAAGAAGTTAACCTCAATCCACCTGACTTTGAGAAATAGTAAGAAAATTAAATTACTGGGCCTAGGCCATAAAGATGTTATCTCACAGTTTTGAAGGAAGCCAAATATATAATATATGTAAGAAGCATGGTTTGCTAGTCTCTGTAGGAGGAGTAGAAGTTTGTAATTCTTTTATGACATCCAGAAGCCACACCAGACCTGACATAGCCCTTGTGTGTGTGTACTACTGATATGTAGATGCTAAATCCTGGCAGTTTCTCTCAATGGGGTGGTTGCATGGGAATCAGAAGTCAGATGACCATATGTATATGATGTCATTCTGTACAGAAAAAAATGTTTTAATATTATCTGAGACTGAAGTCTCAGGGCAATCTGTTTCTTGGAACCTGATGTAGAAGGATCTCTCACCTACTTCATCTTGCCATGCTCTAGTAAGTAATCAAGGAGTAATAACTCTTTAGATCAGTCAGGAAAATACAGTGAGATTAGTTAAGTATTGTGTATGTGTCAAATACATGGAACAGGGACACAAATCACTTGTTTCACACAGAGGGTACTGGAGGACTTGGCATGGAGACTCAGCTGAGATCTCACCCCTAAAGCTGTACCAGTGGGGAGTCTTACTGTGGACCTGGAGGGAGACAGCGAAATTTAGACCCTGGACTGAATGTGTTCCCTTTGTGCTCTTAAGCGAAATTGTGATTGATGCAGAGAGGTCTGCATCTGGAAATACTGAGTGAATCCATTTGTATTTCAAATGAACATCCCTTTCCAGAAGAACAAAGGTCAGTACATTTCTTCCACAGTTTACAGAGAGTAATATTTTTAATAGTTTTATTTATATATTTGAAAGAGTACATACACAGTATATTGTTACATAAACAGTATGTTGTCAACCAAGGGCTCTGTGTATGGTTCCTGACCCCCTTACTCCATTGTAAAGCTGTAACTACTGTTTCTAAATTGTCTGATGTTGATTGTTTAAACTATAAAAATGTAAATAAATTTTTACTTGAACGTTTTAAGTTAACACCTGAAGCTTACAGAAAAACGTTTTGTGAGCATAGATCCAAGGCAGATGAAAGTGTGCGTGATTATATTGCTAAGTTAAGCCCTTATTTTCATAGGTTTGTGAGTGGGTGTCAGGTCACCAGTTTAAGGGGACTATATCATATTGTCAAATACACTAAATGTTGAGCACCTCTTCTTTGAACCATATTTGTAGAAGTCTTCATCCATCAAATGATCATTTCAGCAAACTTTTTCCATGGTAAGTAACCAGTGGGCCATTATGGGTAATTTTCCATTTTCTCACTGTAGTGTGATCTCGGAGTTTGTATATTTAGCTTGGGGGGGCAGACCTCCCCACAAGGGTGGGTTTAAATAATGCTATTGTTGTTGTGGTCAGTAGGTTGGCGAACTTGTTACTTACAGTTGGAAATGTTTTCGATGAAACGATCATTTGACAGATGAAGATTCAACAAATATGGTTTGACAAAGAGATGTTTGATGTTTAGTTCATTTAACAATGACATCTAGACCCTGTTTGAAGGGCTGGCAGACATTTTGGTGAGAGAACAAGCCCTTTGCATTTTGCATCAGGACATGAGAATCTGGTGAGCAGACCAATAGCGTAACAATGTGTATGAGCTGGGGAAAAAGGAGGATCTCTACTTAGAAATCAGGGCGTTACTGCACAGGAAAGGGATACCAAGTGCTACACATGGATATAAGGAAATCTATGGTGGACAGCCTACACTATCCCAACAGAGTCCACAAGTAACAGAAGAAGTCACTAGTTCAGGTATATGGCCAGGATCAAGGGTTAAATGTTTTAAATGTAACTAATGGGGCCATGTATCATACAGATGTCCACAGAGGCAAGATGGGGAAAAAAAGTGGGTGAGCCTGCAATTGGGAATAACAGTATGCCAGTGGTAAGTTGTCTGGAGACCACATGGGCAACAAACTATCACCAGAGGTTATATCCTATCTTAGTGGATGGAAAACAGGCCACTGCTAAGATAGACACAGCCTGTGGCTTAACCATTGTGAAGCCTGCAGTGGTTTAAGAGGAGGGTACTTGCTTGGGCAGTCAACTCCAGTCAGAGTAATAGGAGGGACCCCATTCCAAATGCCTCTGGACAGGGTTCATCTTGACTGGGAGGGTGGAAAAGCAAGCAAGCAAGTAGGTGCATTTGAGGATGTCTGTGGATGTCTTGATAAGGAATGATTTTGATGATGCAGTACCTTGTGTGCATGCAATTGCACACAGTCATGCTTAGAGATAGGCATGTGGGTCTGGTAGCCTGGGGGAGACCCAAACAGACCTCACACATGAAGCCAGGGCTGGTGATGTGGATAGTTCAGGTAGGGAGCTACTATGTAGCAGTGAGGCTGAAGGTGAGCCACAGTTGCTGATAGGTACTGATGTTCCCTTGGACAGAGAGGCACCACTGTTAGAGTATGCCAGACTTTCTGTAGAAGGGGAGCTAGGAAGCATTACAAAGATAGAATTGAGACAGGCTCAGCTCCCGGACACTATACTGAGAGGCTTGAGAGAGGTAACAAGGGATACACCTGATTCTCAAGGAAAAGGGTAGTCAGTATACTGGAACAAAGGGTTAGAGAGTGGACTCCTGTGGGAGGGCAAGAAGGTGAGTTAATACAGCAGTTGGTGGTGTCTAGAGCCTACTTTCTGGGACTTCCAGCCAAAGCCAATGACATTCCTTTTGCAGGTCATATGGGCATAAAGCATACCAAGAGACGTATTATGCAGAACATCTATTGGCCTGGGATTGCAAGGGGTGTAACATGGTACTGCAGGACCTGTGAGCAGTGCCAAAACATAGACAAGGCAGGAGACAAAGTCAAAGCTCTTTTGATGGTTTTGTCTGTGATTCAGGAGCTATTTCTGAGGGTATCTTTGGATATTGTGGGGCCTCTGAGTACTCCAAGTTCCACAGGGAAGAAGTATATCTTGGTATTAGTAGATTATGCTACTAGATACCCTGAGCCACTGGTTCTGTCCTCCACTGAGGCAGACAAGGTGGCAAATGCTTTGCAAGAGATCTTCAGCAGGGTAGGTTTCCCAAGAGAAATAATATTGACTGACAGAGGTGCCAATTACTGTCAGACCTGCAGGCTTGTCTGTGGAAGTGTTTTGGGGTAAGGCACCTACAAACCTCCTCTTACCGTCCCCAGACTAATAGTCTTGTGGAGCGGTTAAACTCTACACTAAAGACCATGCTATGGACATTTGCAGATTAGTTGAAGTGAGAGTGGGAAAACTATTTTCCCCATCTGCTGTTTTCATTCAGAGAGGTATCCCAGGAATCTACAGGTTTTTCACCCTTTGAGTTGCTGTATGGGCATAGGGTGATTGGGCCTTTAGATGTGATTTATAATGAGTGGAAGGGTGAGTTTAAATCCCACAAGGAGTCTGTTGCAGAATATGTCTTACACCTCAGGACAAGGCTTAGGGAGCTCATGGGATTGGCTAAGTAGAACTTGGCAGGAGCACAACAGCAGGAAAAAGGTCTGGTATGACAGGAATACTCCAGCCCAAGAGTGTGCTGTGGGACAGCAGGTGATGGTTCTTATTCCTGTCAGACACAATAAGCTGCAGGCAGCTTGGAAGGGACTCCTCAAAATGGTAAGGGAGGTCAGTAATGTTAACTAAATGATAGAACTGCTAAGCAGGAGGCAGGGACACAAATTCTGCCATGTCAACATGATGAAATGAAGCCTTACCATGATAGGGAGGCCCTGGTGCAGAGTATTTGCAGCGGATAGCAGGATGAGCCTGAGGGGGATCTAGTAACTGATCTCCTCAGTGAGGCTTGGACTGACATCTCAGTGGAAGGGGTAGCAATGTCCCAGTGTCTATCCCCTACCAAGGTTCAAGAAATTGGAGCAGTGTTACAGGAGTTTGGGGGCATGTTCACTGGCAAACCTGGGTGCTCCCACCTGGTGCAGCACCACATAGATAAAGGACCCCAAAGGCCTATACAGCAGACCCCTTACAGGGTGCCTAAGAAAATCAAGTAGACTCTGAGGGAGATGATACAGAAAATGTTGGGACTGGTGGTAATGATAGTGATAATCCAGGAGTCCAGCAGTCCATGGGCCCCTTCAGTGGTGCTGCTGCCAAAGAAGGATGACAGCACCAGGTTTCCTTGAAGACTACAGGAAAATCAATAGTCACACAGAGTCAGATGCTTACTCCATGCCTTGGACAGATGAAGCCTGAGAGCAGGAGGGTAGGGAAGTATCTGACCACTATTTATCTGTTCAAGGGTTAGTGGCAGGTGTACTAGACTCCGGCCACTAGAGAAAGGCCAGTGTTTGTGACTCCCATTGGATTATATGAGTTCACAAAAATATTGTTTGGAATGAAAAAATGCTCCAGCAACCTTCCAGAGGCTGGTAGATCATATCCTAGCATGAGCAGGAGACTATGCCCTTGCTTACCTGGATGATATTGCTATCTACAGCCCTTCCTGGCATGAGCATCTTCAGCATGTCAGGGAGCTCTTGGTCAGGCTATAAAGGGCAGGGTTGACTATTATGCCCAGTAAGTGTCAGGTGGGTATGGCAGAGGTCTCCTACCTGGGACATAGAGTAGGGAGTGGCAAGATTATGCCAGAATCTGCCAAAGTGGAAACCATTCAGGCTTGGCCTGCCCCTGTTTCCAAAAAGCAGGTAAGAGCATTCTTGGAGACAACAGGGTACTATATAAAGTTCATTCCAAATTATAGTAAAATACATGCTCCCCTCATAAACCTGATGAGGAAACACAGCAGATAGGGTAGTGTGGACCCCAGGCTGTGATAAGGCATTCCAAAAGCTTAAACAGGGCTTTGGGAGGACCCATAGATAGCCAGTCCAGATTACAGCAATGAATTTGTTGTGCAGATGGATGCTTCAAACCATGGGGTGGGGGCTGTACTCAGCCTGATTTCCTCAGCAGGAGAAGAGCATCCAGTGGTATATCTCATCTTTAGACCTAGGGAGGAATGTTATGCAGCTGTAGAAAAGGAATGTTTAACCATAGTATGGGCACTGCAGAAACTTCATCTCTATATGTAAGGAAGGAAATTCACTGTAGTTACAGAACACAATCCCTTAACATGGCTACATCAAGCCAGCCAGAAAAATGCCATGTTACTAAGGTAGAGCCTAGGGGTGCAGGCATATGATATGACAGTGCAGCACCATAGTGGGGTTAGCAATGCCAATGCAAATGGGCTCTCAAGACAGGGTATGGATTAATGTTTTTCCAGATAGACTCAGTCCTCTCAAGCAATGTTTCTCAAGGCTCAATCAAAAAAATAGCTTGAGTCTTCAAAGGGGGAGAGATGTGATGATGTGAGGTATGGCCAGCTATGACAGGAGAAGTAGGGCAGTAGATGTGTAACATATACCAGCAAATCTAACTGGTATTTTGTAAAGAATATATGTTATTTGTATATCAAACTTATTTGTACAGATGCTTGTGTTGAAAAATGTATTGGTAAAGCTGCTTGTGTTAAAAATGTATCAACTTTGTGCCCTGCTGGGCAGAAAAGAAAGGTACATGCATTATTGTAACTGTTTAAATGTTTATATTGTTACAGAGGATACTGGAAAATAAAAGGTTAATCTCAATCTACCAGACTTTGAGAAATAGTAAGAAAATTAAATTAGTGGGCCTAAGCCATAAAGATGTTATCTCACAGTTTTGAATGAAGCCAGAGATGCAATGTCAATATGAAGCATGGCTTGTTGCTGTCTGTAGGAGGAGGAGTAGAAGTTTGTTATTGTTTTATGACTTCCAGAAACTGCACCAGATCTGACAAAGCTCTTGTGTGTGTCTTATTGACATGTAGTTGCTAAATCCTGGCAGTTTCTAGCAATAGGGGTTACATGGGAACCAGAAGTCAGATGATAGGATGTATGTGATGTCATTCTGTACAGAAATAATGTTTTAGTATTAGCTGAGACTGAAGTCTCAGCTCAGTTTGTTTCTTGGAACCTGATACAAAAGCATCCCTTACCTACTTCATCTTGCCTTTTTCTGGTATGTAATCAGGGAATAATAACTCTTCAGATCAGTCAGGAAAATATAGTGAGATTAGTTAAGTATTGTTTTTCAGTAACTGTGTGAACCTCTCCACCTGTGTTATTTTTAATATTTCCTGTGATTGAAACTCTGGTGTTTAAGGTAAATAGATAATTAGTATTTTCATGTTCTTGTACTATTTATTATTAAATATATTTAAACTTTTCATTGTGGCTAGTTCTTTAGAAAATATTTTAACATTTGAGAGTACTTATTATTGGTGACACTGTGGTCACTCCTGAAAGCCTGGCAGTTTGGTCAACATTACCCTTTGTATTAATATTAATTTCATTCAGTATAATTGGGTACCCTTGCAAAAAGTGCCTTAGAGTAGCTTGCTATGGGGTGTCTGGTGGCAGGGTAACTACCTTATAGTTTGTTGTGAAGGGGCATAGCTTGTAAATCTGTGCCAGACTTTCCAAGGTGTGTGTGTGTGTGTGTGTGTGTGTGTGTGTGTGTGTGTGTGTGTGTGTGTGTGTGTGTGTGTGTGTGTGTGTGTGTGTGTGTGCGTGTGTGTGTGTGTGTGCAAAAATCAAATCTCACAATGTGTGCGTCAGCTACTTGGAGCAGGGACATGAGCACTGGTTTCACAGAGAGGGTACTGGAGGACTTGATTTGGACACTTGGCTGAGGTCTCAGCCCTATAACTGTACCAGTAGGGAGTCTTAGTGGCAAACTGGAGGGAGACAAAGAAATCCAGACTCGAGAATTAGTGTGTTCCCTGTATCTCTTAAGAGAAATTAAGCTTGATAGAGTGAGGTCTGCATCTTGAAATACTGAGTGTATCCATTTGCATTCCAAGTGAACATCCATCTCCAGTGTCCGTGGTGAGGATTCAGGCTTCTTGATTACTGGCCCAGAGTGGGGACATCACACCTGTAACTACCTTCCCTGCTCAGACGACCAACACAAATAACACACACACACACACACACACACACACACACACACACACACACACACACACACACACACACACACACAGACACACACACACACAAACATTCCTTAAATCTCCCGTAACTACCTTCCCTGCTCAGGACACCTAGGTCAATGTATACTGTTTTACAGTAATTTTTTTTCTTTCAAAACTACATTATTACAATCACTATATTATTTCTGTTAATGATTTGCATATTCAATATGCAGATCAGCTTATCAATAATCATATTCTGTTTTTGTGCAGTTATTTACTAATGTATATTTTTTATTGTACTAAGCTAATCTCTCCCTTTTTCAAAGCAGTAAAAGTTGGTTTAAAAGTTTAAAAAAAACTTGAGTTGTAAAAATTATTTGTAGAATCACTCTTTGACTTTGCGCTACACAATAAGGGGGACTTCAGGGGTTGTGCTTCCTGTTTGATTGTTAGACATTAGAGTTGAGAAGGAAAACTGTGAATTTTCTCAAGTAAAGTTCATTACTTGTAATAAAACTGTTGTAGAAATAGATTTAAGTTCCTCAGTGGAAGACTGAACAGAGAACAGTGTGCGGTGGCAGAAGGTTTGCAATCAAGCACAACATGTTATGTTTGAATATGTATTTATTTATTTTCATATGAAGGAAGGCTTGCACATTATTAGTTATATAAATTACAAAGTATTCTGAAATATAACTGCTAAAGAGGTATCTAAATAATGTTTTAAGACAGATGTTATCTGTGTGTGTGCAACTACTTATTTATTTTATTTATTATTTGTTAACCGGGAAAGCCCAATTTAGAATGAGCCAATTTTCAGCAGAGGCCCAAGGAGAAATGCTCCAGACACATGTATCTGTAATGTGGGAGGAAACCAGAGCATCCAGAGGAAACCCAAATGAACACAGGGAGGACATGCAAACTCTGCACAGGTATTCAGCTGAGAATTGAATTGGAGAACCTCTTGCTGTGATCGAAGCAACACTAATCTCTGCACCACTGCACCATCTTTATTTTTGAATGCTGACAAAACTGTAATAGTTATCCTTACCCATAATCATTATTCATGTTTTTCTTCCTGTTTTGCACTATTAATGTCTATGTTTCAGCCTGATTTTACAAAGACTGTATTATACATTTGATTATACCTTTCATTTTTTTTCTTTAGTAAACAAGAAAGTGCTATGAGGATTTTAATTGTGTTGCTAGAATATTCTTTTGTCTAAGAACCCCATTCAGACACAATATCCACACCAAAATTTGACATGTGACCAATTTATTAAATTTGTCAGCCCAACAATACTTTATTTACACCATTATAACCTAATAGTAACCTGAATGATGCGAATTCAAATACCTGTGGCATAATAATGATCATCTGACAATTACAGTTCATCAAGGAGATGCAAGCATTCCCATACTGCTCAGCCTCTAAAGCAGCATCCTTAAACAATCACTCATGAAAACCAGCATGAAACGCAACGTGAAACTCGACCCACTCACACCACTGATATATCGGGCAATGCTAAAGAAAAGGGGAGAAATTACCTGACCAGTATCACCCCATCCCTGTAAGATATAACAGCTAGGAAATGTAGGTGGTTCATCAAAATGTCCACACCAGCGAGAACAAGTTCTCCCCACTCTAAACTTAAATACATCTGCCCCATTAAAACCTAGCATTACAAACTAGCTCATTTCCCCTATGGCTAAAAACCTTTCCAGTACCACCGTACACCAATCCCCATCAGGATTTCTTGGACCACAAGGTCTGCCCCAGTGATGTAGGCAAGCCTTTATTGTTTGGCAACCTGGAAGGTACAAAATGTGATGAGTAAAACAGAGCATACACTTAGGCTAACAACATTAGTCTCATCTTTTTTTCCTGTTCACAAGATGGCAACCATAGTATTATAGTTCTTTTTTAACTAGTTAAGTTGTGCATTTTAATTACATAATTTAAAGTATATGATATTCTTCCAGAATCCACTCCCATGCATACAGCACATTGGGCAATGAGCACCCTTCAGCACTTATAGTTTCCATACCAGGTACAGGTTTTACAGGTTCAGGTTACTACCTCAAGGTCCATCCTTCCTCGGAAGGTGCACCACACACCTGCATGCACACATACACACCTAAGGCCAATTTAGAGTGTCTAATCAACCTGCTGCATGTCTTTGGAATGTTGGAGAAAACTGGAGCACCCAAAGGAAACCCACATTGAACACAGGAGGGCATGCAGACTCCACACAGAAGGCACCCCAGCCGAGAATCAAGCAAGAGAACCTCTTGGTGGGAGGTGACAGTGCTAACCGCTACACCACTGCACCGTCCAAAAGATTTTCTTAACAGTACAATATTAATACATATTAGTTAAAGCAGTGTCTAAGACAGAATATATGTGTGTGAATGAGAAGGAGGATAGAGGAATGGTGAGGATGCAGGGAGTAGAGGTGGCTAAAGTGGATGAGTTTAAATACTTGGGATCACCAGTTCAAAGTAATGGTGAGTGTGGAAGAGAGGTAAAGAAGAGAGTACAGGCAGGATGGAGTAGGTGGAGAAGAGTGTCAAGAGTGATTTGTGACAGAGGAGTACCAGGAAGAGTGAAAGGGAAGGTCTACAAGAGGGTAGTGAGACCAGCTATGTTATATGGGTTGGAGACAGTGGCATGGACAAAATGACAGGAGTCAGAGCTGGATGTGTTAGAGTTAAAGATGTTAACATTTGCACTGGGTGTGACGAGGGTGGACAGGATTAGGAACAAGTATATTAGAGGGTCAGCCCAGGTTGGGAGGTTTGGAGACAAAGTCAGAGAGGCAAGATTACATTGGTCTGGACATGTGCTGAGGAGGGACATAGAGTATATTGGGAAAAAAGATGCCAAGGATGAAGCTGCTAGGTAACAGGAAAAGAGGAAGGCCTAAGATAAGGTTTATGGATGTGCCGAGAGAGGACATGCAGGTAGTTGGTGTGACAGATGCAGAGGACAGGAAGAAATGGAAACATGATCTGCTGTGGTGACTCCTAATGAGAGCAGCCGAAAGAAGAAGAAGAAGAAGATTAGATAAAGCAGTGGTTCCCAACCTCCGGGCTGTGGACTGGTACCAGAAAGTGGATCATTTATAACCAGGCCACACAGACGGGAGTGCAACAAAAAAGTGAATGTGTCTATATATTTGTGTGAGTGTTTTTTATGTTTCTGTCTACATGTGTGAGTGAATGCATGCATGAAAGCTGAATGTATGTGTGTGTGAAAGCAAAAGAGACTGTGTATGTATGTATGTATGTATGTATGTATGTATGAGAGAGTGAACACTGAAATTGAGTGAGCCATTATAAATGTGTGTATGAAAGCAGAATGTACATGTATGTGAAAACAGAAGAGATTGTGTATGTGTGTATGACAGAATGAACAGTGAGATCAAGCGAGCCATTATTTTACACTAGTTAAGCAGCACTTTTGCTATTTAGTGAGTGTAAAATAAAAATAAATGAAACAGAAAAGTGTGTATGTGAGTGGGTGTATGTTTCTGTCTGTGTGTGCGAGGGAATGAGTGCATGAAATGCACACACACTCATGCACACACACACACACACACACACACACACACACACACACACACACACACACACACACACACACACACATGCACAAGTGACAGAGAGAGAGAGTGTGAGAGTGAAGAGTGAGATCAATCCCTGGCAGCAGAAGCATGAATCAAGAGGTTTCCATAACTCTTGACTATACCTGTCAACCTCTCACACAATAAATCTGGACAGAACCCATAATTCTCACCCTATAGGCACAAAAAATCTGGACAAAGCCAAAAATAATAGGGTCTATATTACATAGTCGAACATGCAGAATGGCGACTAACCTTTAATCTTAATATTTGTCGAAGCTGCATTTCAGTGAATGGCCAAATCATTGATTTCTTTCCAAGGGAAAGAAATCAGTTGGACGTTCTTTTAAATCTACCCTTTTCCTGACTGTAGGGCGATCTCGGAGTTAGTATATTTAGTTAGGGAGTGTAGTTATTTTAATATGATGTGCGTGGTTGGCCTATCGATTGCTTTCTCTTGGAAATAAATTGATTATTTGGCCATTCAATGATGTGCAGCTTCAATGGTTTACTATTAAAATTTTGAGTTGAGATATACCCATATGAAATATTCGAAGTACAGATGTTCAAATTTTCATATGGGTGAACATCTCAATCTTCAAAAGTTTATATTAGCGAATGCAATGTGCATTCACTAATATAAATTTGAAGAATTGTACATAGATGGCGGTACAGTGCTGTTAGGGAAATTCATCCCTTTCCTCACTGTAGTGCAATCTCAGAGTTGAAATATATAGTTAGCAGTGTGTGTGGGGGGCAAAGCCCCCAACAGGTGTGGTGCAGGAGGGCTTACCCCCTGCAAAAACAGGATGTCCATTATAGGAATTTACTTTACGTGAGCTCCTATACAGACATCACGTGATCTGTTCAAAAACAATGTCCAATCTGCTGAATTCAATCAGTGGGTTTGACATTGTGACTCATTCTATGTTTTGAATTTTGAGGTTTACTTTCGATATGTCAGATGCAAATTATTTTCACATTCGATATATTGATAGTAAACCAGCTTCAACACATATGTGTCGATTAAAGGTTATTCTGCATTCTGCATGTTCAACTATGTAATATAGACCCAAATAATAGGGGAACAAAGCCCCAAAAATAGGGACACATTTTAAATAATTTTTAAATATAAATTTAGAAAGATGATAGAATGTAAGCTGAGCAGCCAAGTGCTCTAGATCATGCAGAACACTCCTCATTTACCATTGAAATTGCCCATTGTTTCACTGTTCAGCATTGAACAGTGATGACTCTGCCAATCGGCATTTAGCTATATGAACCAATAAACTGAAAAAGCAAAAAGGCAGCTTGATGGAGACAACAAGGGTTTAATAATTAAATTATCCTTAAAACAAACATTACATTATTTCATCCCGCCAAGATATACCGGAACTTCATCAGGTACATTCAATAAAAGTAAAACATGCCTTTAAATAAGGTAAAAATCCAGTCATAAAGTCAAATACATTACACACCCTTTCTCATCAGCCAATCAGTAATCCAGCCTCATGAAACACCTCCCACTACACAGTTCCTACTCACAAAAGCAACTTGTTTCCACCTTCAGTATAAACAGTAAATAAAACCATTTCTTTAAAACATATTATATTTGTATTGCATCTTTTATGTTGGAAAACCACATAAACTCTATCTTATACATGCTTTTAATTTTGATTCTGTTATATGAACCAATCAACTATCCTCTCCTGTGGCAAAGGGAGCCAATGATAAGCACTACAATTTATCCAATCATGTAGTGGCACTAGTTTTCATGTGACTGCAATATTGTCAAACTGATAAAAGTCTTGAATGCCGAAAAATGTGCTGCTGACTGGTGCTGCAAGTGATGGTACAAAAATGGCCCTGGAGGATGCATAGCTGCTACCCCTTCCCCCATCTGCTCACTTCAGAGCGGAACCTGGCAGTTCTTCTTCCAGCTCTGACTCTTACTGGTCCAGGTCAGTAAGCTTTAAATGTGGTTGGAAGTTGTTACTGAAAGGTATGCCAGCAGATCAAAACTATTTTTTTTTTTTGTGCAAGCTTTTGTTTTATTACTTTTTATATGCCTCTCCCTGAAACAACCTGAGATGGGATACTTCAGAACTTGAAACATCAGGTAAACATGTTGGTATGTTATTTCAATATCATTGTAGGTGCTAGTTGCTAGTGCCTTTTAGATCTAATCCAGGTGCATGCAGCATGCCTCTCAACCTCTTAGCACAAGAAATGTGGACAAAGCCAAAAATAATGGGAAAGCAAAGACCCCAAAATGGGGATGGATTTTAAATATTGTTCTTATAAACTTAGAAATTTGTTAGATTCAGAAAAAAGGTTTACATTGGGTTTGTGTACCTCTTGACCATACCTCTAAACCTCTTGCACAATAAATTTGGACAGAGCTACAAATAATAGGGACAGATGTTAAATATTGCTCTCATAAACTTAGAACGTTGCTAGAATAAGCACTGAAGATCCTGATTCCATTTCCAGCATCCTATCTTTGTGAAATGAGGTTTTCTGCAATGACAGCAACCAAAATGAAATTACAGAGTAGACTGGACATAAGGAACACACTTCCGTTGTCATTGTCTCCAATCACCCCTACATGGAACCATCTAATTGCAAGGAAACAATCTCAGGGCTCCCACTGATTCTGTGTTATGGTGAGTCGCATTTATTATGCACTTTATTATGCTATATTTGTATTTGCTCACGATGGTCAGTTCATGGAAAATTGTCTTGCATGAAACTGGTCCTTGGTGCAAAAAAGGTTGGAGACCGCTGAATTAAAGCATGAATATATATGCCCTAAGCAATTCATTAATAGAGAATTTTAATTCATATTCTATGATCAGTTTATACTGTTTGGCTAATTAATGACTCTTTATGATGTATATAGTACAAACTGAAGTAAGCACATGCAAATGGTTGTCATTTTGTTATATCATTATGTAAATGTGGTTGTTCATGTATATAACATTTCATTAAATATTATTAGAAAAAGAAGGATGTCTATCAGATAACTAAAGGACAGACTGGACTTGGATGAGTAGCAGATTTTACAAGTTAATACATCTTAAAATGAATATTGATTTGTTGATGTTTCCAAAATAGTAGGCTTAATCAAACAAGACCAAGGATGTCTACAAGTGTAAAATTATTTTTGATCTCTCAAGGTATCAGAGATTTAAGAATGGAGACAAACACCAAGTGCATGGGGGAGTGGCACTAGTAGACATTGTCACTGCATAGATACATGTGACCCCCAACACAATTTGATAATGGCATTACTCTGTTAGTCAGTAAATCATTGTAAAATCTTCTGCTGTCAGCCTTTACATCTACAGTGACAGGCAATAACAACTGTTGATGTAAAGGCTGAAGAAAGAAGGTTTTACAATGATTTATTGACTAACAGGTTAATGCCATTGTCTTGGTCTTAAAGTGAAATTCACTGAGGTTATAACTCATGACGTTTTAACTACAGGTGCTCAGTCTGGTTACCAGTGCTTTGTAGTGAAAGTCACTGCTGGTGCAGCTTGTATTTGTATGCCACCCATGGTTCATCAACTGTGAAGTTTATTCTTTTCTCTGTGACTTTGCAACTATGGATTTAGTATATTTAGGTATGAGGGCGAGAAGTTAAGTTACTCTGACTGGAAGGGTGTTGCGGGGCTTACACATGCAAAAAAAAAAAAAAAGAAAAAAAGAAAAAAAAAGAAATTCTTACAGTTGTTTATACAGTTCCTTTTTTAAATTAGATGAAGCTTCAGGCTTTCTTTTTCTACTCAAATATTCATCTAGTAGAAACATAAGGGACTGAAAAGGAAACAAGGCAATTCTGCCTCAAATGGATTAAGCAGGGATTGTAAGTTTAATATGTGGTAAACTGGTTAAGGAGGGGTTAAATCTTGAAGGAAGGAGTGAGGAAGTGAGGTGGGTGCAGTGTGGAGCTTAGAGTATTTAATATGTTGGGGGTTGGTTTAGCACATTTTGCCGTGATTTTGTTAAGGCAAGCTTATGTCTGAGATGACATGTATGTATTTCTGGAGGACAGGTAGGGTTAACAGTGCTTGCTGGTTTTGGGGTGGCAGATGGTTTGTATGTGGTTATTTTTTTTTTTTTTGTGTGTGTGTGTTATGAGTTAAATAACTCTAATTTAATCAATGAGCAAGGTTAAAAAAGGCTGGAACCAGTGAGGAGATGAAATCTCTAGAAGGCATGGATGCAATGTATGTTCAGGTCCCCTAGGAACAAGCTGTTAGGGTTGCTTTAGGTGGATATGTATGTCCACTTGTGTCTTGAGTAATAAATAATATTTTTTTTTTTTGGTGGAAAATGGCTTTGTTGGTGGTCTTGGTTGGTTTTATTGGAGTTTGACAGATCTCGCATTGGGTATGGTCATTCAGTCTCTTAATGGTCTTGTCTTATGAGTCTACGTATGGCTGCCTGTGTACTGAGTGATGTTTCTATAGTGTCTTCTGTTTATTAATTGCTTTGTTGATGGTTTCAGGTTGGTTCATTGAGGTTTCCCATTTCGGTTGGGTGTGGTGCAGTGCAGACCATTGTGCACTGTTTTTCTGCTTCTTAACACTGCTACAGTAGCTTTGGGATGAAGTTTAGTTATGTATTGCTGGTTCACAGGCTTTGGGCAGCCATTCATTGTGGTGCATGCACAGTTTCTGTCTGTGTGGTTGGCTGTGACTTGTCCTTCATATTGGTGTATACAGTATAGCTGTCCAGGGATTTGCAGTAGTTATAAGTGTAGTAAAAAATGGGATAAGCATAGAACAAAGACAGAAGTATGTGTATTGGGCTTTTTGGAAATTTGATGGAAGGATAATTATTTCAAATTACTTTACCTTCACACTCCGGGGGTGCAAAGAGAAAATGTTTTAATTTCATATTAATATAACTAGATATATGAATAGAGAGATAGATAGATAGATAGATAGATAGATAGATAGATAGACAGATAGATAGATAGATAGATAGATAGATAGATAGATAGATAGATAGATAGATAGATAGATAGATAGATAGATAGATAGGGTTATGCACAATAAGAAGATAGTTTCAGTATTCCTGAAGCCTGACTCTATCCACTTACAAATCTTTCAAGGAAAACTTGTGCAGTTATGGTTTAATGAAAATGATTGCTGTACTTTGGGTCATATATTTAGTTGCTTTCCCAGTAATTTGCTATGTATTTTGTGGTGTGTTTGCAACATATACTATTTCCACAAGAGAAGAAAGCATTGAAGTAGTTGAGGGTCAAATGATTAAATTGTGTAGTTCATAAGAATCTAGGTATTTTCCTTGTTTTGTTTTATAGTCACTGTAGCAGTAAATCGTAACATCAATCTGGGTCACTTTGTCAGATTTCTTGGGTTTAGTAGATTGCCAGAGCAATAATTAGAAGTGTCCTTACTTTCATTTTGTTCATGATTTTGGTCAGACTTCTTGCTTGGAAGGGTTGAGAGGTGTTTTTTTTTTTTTCACTCTTTCTTAAGTGCTGGTTGGACTTGCAGTGGAGGGCTTGGAGGGGGAAGGGCAGAGTATATATATATATATATATATATATATATATATATATATATATATATATCTATATATATGTATATATATATATATATATATATATATATATATATATATATATATATATATATATATATATATATATATATATATATATATATGTATATATGAAATAAAATAAAAATATGGTGGTGCATAGATGGGCAATTTTACCAGGCTGCTTATGTTTTCTTTTGTTTTCTTGTTGTAGGTTGTGAGATGTCAGAGGTTCAGACAAGTGGTAGGACTTCGGTGCCACTGGAACAGGGTGGACCCAGTTAAAGAGAAGGCAACCAGCGAAGGGCAAGCAGGTGGCCATAGGGAAGATAACACATCAGTCATAGTCAAGGGAACTGCTTGCAACAGAGCCTTCTGCCATGGACACAGCACATGTTATTCCTGCAATATGTTCGTAACAGGTTCAGTAGGTATGTCAGATTTAGGGCGAGGGGATATCAGCCTGGATGAAGGTGGTGGAAGGTGAACTCAGGAGATGGGGACCTTGCCAGTGTTTTTGGGGCCCGGCAGAGTCTAGGTGGAAAGGGGCATTGCTTCCTGAAGCAGGTTTCTGGGTTGGATAGCTGGACTTGGGTGGAGGTAGTTTAGCATTGTCCCTGGGGGGGAGGATTCCCTTTTGCAGAAGATGGGATCAGATTTTGGGTTTTGGCTATATGATTGGTTGGCTACAAAAACACTTGGGCAGGGGTGTGGATCAGTATTCTTGACCCATCATATACCTTCCTCAGTCAATGAAAAGATCTGGAAGGGGGAGTATGTTGATGTTTTTGATTTAATTCATATGTCTGGTGTCCAGTGTTTGATGGAAGCAGAAACTGTGAATGGCAAAGATCTCCTGGCAACCTTAGCTGCCTGGGGCAAAGATGGGTGGGAAAAATGTGACCAAGGACATGGGGATAACTGGCTGTTGGGTTTTGTGTACTATATGGCAGTCTGGTTGGAAAAGGATAGTATGTTAACCCTTCCGCTCTTGGTGTATTTCTTGACAATATGAGAGGTGCAACAACTGCAAGTTGGTACTGCTTGGTTGTGGTATGATCAGAGATTTTGCAGGAAGAAGGTGGGTGGTTCATCATTAATTTGGGAAGTGAGGCAGCCAGACATATGGCTGGCCACTGTGGTGGACAGCTTCAGTGCGGGTAGCAGGGGAGATATGGCAGGGGGGGGAGGGTTTGGGGTGTGTTAGGCTTTTAAAGCAGGAATATGTTCATGGGTGGCATGCAGGTTCTTCACATTTGTTCAAAGTGTGTAGGCTTACACCCAGCAGTACAGTGTGGCCGGCGAGAAGGTAATACATTCAGACAGGCTTCAATTCCTCCTGCTACTAGGAGGTTAACAGCTGCTCTTCATGGACCCCAAAACATGCATGGTAGGGGTAATTTTCATGGACAGAGAGGTGGGTGTGCTTTTTGGAGGAGCAAGAAGAAGACTTGGGGAAACATTCTCCCATTAAGGTGCAAGTATTGCGGGTGATGCTATATTAATATCCACATGTATCAGTGGTGGAGGAGTTAACTGAGGGATTTTCTAGGGGATTTTCTATTAAATCAAAGGTGGCAGGGGATGGGGTAGCTGGCAAGAACTTGAGATCAGTATGGGGCAGGGAAGATATTCTGGAAGCTTTGGTGGAAAAGGAGCATCAGGCAGGTAGGATACTGGGTCCTTTTGGTAGCCCCTCTTTTGATAGTTTTAAGGGTTCATCACTAGGCTCGGTGCCTAAGAAGAAATTGGGTGAATTTCAGTTGATTCACAATTTGTCTTACCCAGAGGTGAACTCTGAAAATGATTTTATTTCAGTAGAAGAGGTTAAGATGAGTTAAACATCATTGGATGACAAGGTGCAGGTCATTATGGGGGTTTAAAGATTAGTGGTTGGTGAAGGTGGACGTTGAATCTGCCTTCTGACTTATATCAGTATGAGAGGAGTATTGGCTGCTGGTGGGCATGGTGGTTGGTAGCAAGTTTTATTTCAAAAAGGCTATGTCAGTGTAATGAAAATAAACTAAACGGCTCAGAGTGCAGAGAGGTGCCGAGTAGCAAGACCAAGTGAAAAAAAGAAAGCTGCACCAAAGTTACACAACCACCATGTTTATTAGCAAAAAATAAAAAATAAAAATAGGATAACGTTAGCGCTTTCACGACTGCTCTTGTCGCTTCATCAGACAAACTGAACAACTCTCCAACTGGTTTATATCACATGTTAGCTATCAGCTGGTAGGAATCAAATGTTCCAATTATACAATTAAAGCAAGCTAATGTTCTAGTCAGAGAATGCTTTGTAAATTACATCTAAAATTTTAAAAAGCCAGTCCATAAATATGCATGTGTGAAAGTATAAATAAACATCTCTAAATATATATATATATATATATATATATATATATATATATATATATATATATATAGGAAAACCTATATACACAATATCTATTAGAATATACATCAGAATATATTTACATAAAACCATATACAGACAAATTCTTAAAAAAACATATTACTATCTAAAAAAGTGCTAAGACAATCATCTTGGAACAAAACATTCTTCATAAAGGTTCATCTAAAACTCATATAAAGGCATATTAAGGCATAAAAAGACATGTCAAAAATATATTAAAAGCATATATGTATATGTGTGTGAGAAGACAAATTATACATACATAACTGACTATAAAAATTCTTAACGCCTGAGGCAGCGAGACTTCAAGAAAGGTTTTAAGGATGTTGTACTATTTAAACCAGGGTATCTCTCAGCATTCAGAGAGAGAGAATCCATTTTTGTTCAATGCTCTCAGTTAAATTTTCTATATCACCTCCTCTTACACTAAGGTGAACAACTTGAATGACAAAAATATTTAAAACAGTGTGTGCAGTCTGTTTCCTTAATGTGTGTGGCCAGGGCATTGCTACCATTACAGTTGTTGATAACCCTAATATGTTCAAAGATCCTGTCCTTGAACATTCTGTTAGTTTTACCTATATAGAATACAAAACATTTCTGGCAGAAAGAGAAATAAACAACGTTCATTGCTGTGAAATCAGCATAGCCCTTGCTTGTGATAGTAAATTGTCGCATGGTGTGTGTCAAAGTATTATTTCTGTAAAGGTGTTGGCATGCAGAGCATCGTCTGCATGGAAAGGTGCCAGTCCACATGGACTGGATAGGTCCATCTATAGCTGTCTTATTACAGAGATGATTTTTCAAAGACTTGTTGTTTCTAAATGAAAAAGATGGAATATTGCCTATCTTGTCTATGAGTCCCGAGACCTCATGTAAAATATGCCAATGTCTTTTAATGATGGAAGTGTACTCATTTACATCACTAGAATGTTGAAAAACTACTCTAAACCTATTATTTGTCGAGTTTAAAACATGCTGGTCATCATTCTGTGTGATGTCCATCAACTATGGTTTGCATCTATTGTCCCTTTGTGTCCAGGCCTGAACAATAGTGGTCTCAATCTCTTCCTTAGAGTAGCCTCTATCTAGGAAATCTGATTTCACATTTTCAAGTGCCACTCTTGCTTCATCCTCTTCATTGTATACTCTTAGGGCTATATATAATTGTCCCTTTAGGACATTTTTGGCAATATGTCTTGGGTGCATACTAGTTGTGTGCAGCAGGGCATTTCTCCTTTTGGGTTTCCTGTATATACTACTGCTAAGCCTATTCAATTCAGATTTCCTAACTATCACATCCAGGAAATTGATCTCAGTTGTGGAATGTTGATGCGTGAATCTTAAAAAATTGGTGGTAGTATGTAAATAGTTCACAAAATCAGTTAACTCACTTAGAGTGCCCTTCCTCAACATAAAAATGTCATCCACAAATCTGACATACTATAGAATATTCCCAAAGAAGGGATTAACATCTGACATTAGAGAGAGCTGCTCCTAACATACCAACGCCAGGTTGGCGTAGCTATTGGCACAAGCAGTGCCCATAGCCACGCCGACCTTCTGGAGATAGAACCCATTTTCAAACACAAAGACATTATTATCTAGGATAATCTCTAATAGACTGCAAATAAGTTGAACCTTGTCATTTTCATAACATCTGTTCATAGTAAGCAAATCTCTGATCATATTAATGCCCCATGTGTTAGGTACTGATGTAAAAAACGACACAATGTCCATAGCAACAAAAATATATTCACTCTCAGTTGTCATTATTCTGTTGTGTAACTTTTCTAGGAACATTTTTGTATCTCTCAGTATAGTATGACATCCCTCTAATAATGTGTGGAGGTTGCCCTCCACAAAAATGGAGAGTGGTTCAGTGCACCACCCTGCATCTGAGACTATTGGTCTCATAGGTGGCATTTGAATTGTTTTGTGTATTTTCAGAAGGCCATAGATTCTTGGGACAACTGGGTTATTGATGTTAAAATACTTACATGTTCATCTATTAGATTCATCATCAACAGATCAAAGATCAAAAAAGACACCTTTGTATATTTTTCAATTCACATAAAGCAGTGTTCTCACAGCTGGACATATTATGAAAACTGTTAAAAATATGCACTCCATCGAAATTAAACAAGCAGATAAGGGTGGAGGCATAGCAATTTTAGATAAAATGTTATACCTAAGACAAATGAGAATCTTACTTCAAGACAGCGATACTTATCAATGTGTCACTAAAGTAGTTGTAAATGCAGTGATGGAAAAGGTGTCTTTCTTGATCTTTGATCTGTTGATGATGCATCTAATAGATGAACATCTATTTAACTATTTTAACATCAATAACCCAGTTGTCTCAAGAATCTATGGTCTTCCGAAAATATACAAAAACATTCAAATGCCACCTATGAGACCAATAGTCTCAGGCGCGGGGTGGTGCACTGAACCACTCTCCATTTTTGTGGAGGGCAACCTCCACACATTATTAGAGGCTTGTCATACTATACTGAGAGATGCAAAAATGTTCCTAGAAAGGTTACACAACAGAATAATGACAATTGAGAGTGAATATATTTTTGTTGCTATGGACATTGAGTCACTTTTTACATCACTACCTAACACATGGGGCATTAATATGATCAGAGATTTTCTTACTATGAACAGATGTTATGAAAATGACAAGGTTCAACTTATTTGCAGTCTATTAGAGATTATCCTAGAAAATAATGTCTTTGTGTTTGAAAATGAGTTCTATCTCCAGAAGGTTGGCGTGGCTATGGGTGCTGCTTGTACCAATAGCTATGCCAACCTGGCATTGGTATGTTAGGAGCAGCTCTCTCTAATGTCAGATGTTAATCCCTTCTTTGGGAATATTCTATGGTATGTCAGATTTGTGGATGACATTTTTATGTTGTGGAAGGGCACTCTAAGCGAGTTAACTGATTTTGTGAACTATTTACATACTACCACTAATTTTTTAAGATTCACGCATCAACATTCCACAACTGAGATCAATTTCTGGATGTGATAGTTAGGAAATCTGAATTGAATAGGCTTAACAGTAGTACATACAGGAAACCCACCAGGAGAATTGCCCTGCTGCACACAACTAGTATGCACCCAAGACATATTGCCAAAAATGTCCTAAAGGGACAAATATATAGAGTCCTAAGACTACACAATGAAGCTGATGAAGCAAGAGTGGCACTTGAAAATGTGAACTCAGATTTCCTAGATAGAGGTTACTCTAAAGCAGAGATTGAGGCCACTATAATTCAGGTCTGGACACAAAGGGACAATAGATGCAAACCATAGTTGATGGATGTCACACAGAATGATGACCAGCATGTTTTAAACTCGACAAATAATAGGTTTAGAGTAGTTTTTCAACATTCTAGTGATGTAAATGAGTATACATCCATTATTAAAAGACATTGGCAGGATCCTTGACCATATTAGGGACATCAACAACTGTAAGGATAGCAATGCCCTGGCCACACACATTAAGGAAACAGACTGCACACACTATTTAAAATTTTTTGTCATTCACGTTGTTCATCTTAGTGTAACAGGAGGTGATATAGAAAATTTAACTGAGAGCATTGAACAAAAATGGATTCTCTCTCTGAATGCTGAGAGATACCCTGGTTTAAATAGTGTAACATCCTTAAAACCTTTCTTGAAGTCTCGCCACCTCAGGCGTTAAGAATTTTTATAGTCATTTATGTATGTATAATTTGTCTTCTCACACACATATACATATATGCTTTTAATATATTTTTGATGTGCCTTTTTATGCCTTAATATGCCTTTTTATGAGTTTTAGAAGAACCTTTATGAAGAATTTTCTGTTCCAAGATGATTGTCTTAGCACTTTTTTAGATAGTAATATGTTTTTTAAATACTTTGTCTGTATATGGTTTTATGTAAATATATTCTGATGTATATTCTAATAGATATTGTATATATAGGTTTTCCTATATATATATATATATATATATATATATATATATATATATATATATATATATATATATATATTTAGAGATGTTTATTTATACTTTCACACATGCATATTTATGGACTGGCTTTTTAAAATTTCAGACGTAATTTACTATAGCATACTCTGACTAGAACGTTAGCTTGCTTTAATTGTATAATTGGAACATTTGATTCCTATCAGCTGATAGCTAACATGTGATATAAATTGGTTGGAGAGTTGTTCAGTCTATCTGATGAAGCAACAAGAGCAGTCGTGAAACCACTAACGTTATCCTATTTTTATTTTTTGCTGATAAACGTGGTGGTTGTGTAAGTTTGGTGAAGCTTTCTTTTTTCACTATGTCAGTGGGATGTTCTGTAGCCTGTGCTAATTTTGAGAAGTGTAGCACAGCTTTACACTGGATTTGGCAACAGCGGGTGGACACTAAATGGATGATTCATTACTTGGATGACTTCCTCTTAGTAGGTGAAGAATGTGAAGGAACTTTGGTAGGTATGCAAGAGTTTGTGGGGATGTGTGTAGAACAGAGGTCACATTGGCTAGACAAAAATTGGAAGGTCCAGTGAAGTCGTTAGATTTTCTGAGATTGTTGATGGATGTGGAAAGTGGATTGTTTTGTCTACCATAGGAGAGGATAACTCATTTGAAAGGCTTGGGTTATGGCTAGGGATAAGGTGCAGGATAAGGATGTTATGAAGCTTATAGGGCTTCTAAAATTTGCATGGTAGCTTTTCACCCATGTCATATTTTTGTAAGTCCTTTTTGTAGATACTAAAAGGGGGAAAAGCAAACACCATTGGGTATGACTTGGTAAATTGACATGGGACAATTAAACTCTTTGGTTGTCATTTTAGAACAGTTTATTGGAGTTTCTTTTTAGCAGTTAGAGTGGGTTGGTCAATGGGATTTGCAGTTATTTACAGATGCAGCAGGCGTATTGATATGGGGATGTTTTTGGGAGGTGAGTGGTTTGCAGTTCCATGGGCAGCAGAGTGGAATGATGATTTGAAGAAGGATGTTGCTTTTTTAGAGTTAATGCCAATTTGGGCTGCATCTAATTTGGCAGGAGTGGTTGAACGGAAAGAGGGTTATATTTAATTCAAACAATAGTGATGTGGTTCGGGTTTTGCAGGTAATGACAGCTAAGTCTGAGTGGTTCAGTGTCAGCTGGTGACTTCAAATCAAAGGAGGGCTGCAGGAGACAGCTGAATGGGTGGGGTCAATGGGAAGGGGTGCGGCCAACTAGAAAGGGGAGGAGCTATGCTCAAAACCACAAAAACTCTAACTTTAATTAAATATGCTGACCTGGGTTCCATACCGTCATTATGAGAGCCCAATCAAGACAAAATGAAGTGTAGAAGAAAAAAACATATTTCAATGCATTGACTGCATGACAGCTTACTTAATATCTAGATGGAAACAAAAAGGTTGTGAGGCATGAAAAAATAAATTACTTTTTAAATACATTACTGGAATGCCAGTCAAAATCAAGTATAAGAAAAACAAGCAGCACTCATCTCAAACCACTTCTCCTTGCACTGCAGTTCTAATTATAATTTATGTTCAACTTTATTAAACTACCAAGTAACATGCTGAAAGTAGCAATATCTGTGATACCCCCACTTGTAAAAATGTTTCTTATCCAAAAAAGACCTGCTGCCTGACAATAACTATCTACTTATTTCATGGGGAAAACATGATCAAAGTAAAAAATGAAAAGCAAACAAGAAACAAGCTCAAGATAAATTGCTTAAAGGATTACTGTACAGGTAATGGACCACACATGATAGATTGGCATTCTCTTTGGTTTACAGGTAAAGCCTGCAAAGATGACTGCAAGTCTCCAACAAATGTAATGAGCTTCTTAAAATAATGTAATCCTGTCCTTTATTACAAATACTGCTTTATGCATTTCAATACCCAAGGCTTATACATTATCTAGTTATGTAAGTATTCTCTGCATGGCAACAACAGAAAGGCTTTCAATGTTGGCAATTCTTTAACAGTATGCTTATTAAAGCTTACTTGCATCTTACAATCTCAGACAAACTTACATGATGATCATTAAAGCATGGCTACTTAAACACAGAGCAACAGGCACTTTCTTAGTAATAATGAGCATAAATCAACAGTATAAAAATATGACAGAAACCAGAACATTCTGCAAAATCAAGGACAGAATAAAAGTAGCACTTGTGTCTACCTTGGATGGGGGGATACTATGCACATTTACACTGCATAACTGCTCCTTGCCTTGCTTGGACATATCCAGAGTCACTACATGGGGGAGTGGGGTGCAACAAGTGTGTCACAATTTGAAATGTCTCTGGCTGACTGTGATGGCCTTGACACATTTGTCATACCTCTCAATCTCAGAACAAGAAATATGGACAGAGCCATATATAGAAGTGGGACAAAGGCCCAAAAATAAGGACAATTTTTAAATATTGCTCTTATAAACTTAGAAAGATAATAGAATAGTAGGTCTTGCATTAGCATGGATTTTCTGAAGGGTATGAAATCTGAAACTCAAATGTCTGTCATTATTTTCTAACTTCAGTCTATAATGATTTGCCACTAATTTGCCAAAAAAAACACAATTTCATGAAAAACGGACCAAAAATGATGCAAAAATATAAAATAGCCACACAATACAGCTGGAAACCTCTCAAAGAAGGGACACTTTTTTAATATTAGTACTGTTAACTTGAACAGCTGACAAAATAAAAGAATCTACATGCATTTCTGAAATAAAAGTAATCTATAACTCTGATTATAGGTTCATAGGTTCATAGGTTCATAGGTTTATACTAGGCTATCTGCCCTAAGGCATTTATAAGCCTAGCCCAAATTTTTGTGGCTTACGCCACCCCTTATATGAAAAAATACTGTGCCCATTAGTTTGTTGTGCCTCTGTCCAGCAGTGACACAGAGATGATTCCCGGGGTAAACCTACGATCTCCCATCCACAGGTCTAGATTTCTCTTGAACAGAGTCAGCGAGGTGCTCTGCCTCACATGGACCGGGATTTTATTCCACAGCATAGGGAGTCTCTGAGTGATAAATCTATCCCTCCAGCACGTCCTATTTATATCCGTGCTAAGGTTTAAGTCGCTTGCGCTAGTGGTTTTGGTGGATTTGGATTTTTTGAGGTGGAGCATGTCCATTAATTCCAGGTTGGACATGGCCTTGTATGTCAGGCACATGTCACCTCTGAGCAGACGGTATGCGACTGAATAGAGCTGGAGTTTCTTCAATCTGGCAGCATATGACAGATTTTGGAGTCCCTTTATCCTTTTGGTGAGGAACTTTTGGGGTCTCTCCAATTGCTGCAGATGTCGGGTGAGATACATCCCGAATGGGGCATTGTACTCAATCATTGGTCTGATAAGTGAAGAGTACAGGGGAACAATAACCTCACTAGATCTGGATGTGAATCCCTTCATGATCAGGTGGGCAATGTAGAAGGTCTTTCTAACCACTTTAGCAATGTGAGTGTCAAAAGAAAGGCCACTGTCAACCTGGGTCCCCAGGTCCCTGATAACCTCTTCTGTGCTTAGTGGATTGCCACCTATATGGTAGCTTGGGGTTACCTTGTTTTTCCCGAAGGGTATGACTATACATTTTTTGGCGTTTAACCTCAGGCCATGGCTCTGGCACCAGCTATCTGTTTCCGTGAGTCCCTTCTGAAGGATATCCGTGTCTGGTGCACTTTCCACTATGGCGCCCAGTTTGCAGTCATCTGCAAACTTTGTCAGCCAAAGTCCTCCTATGTTGGCCTGTACTTCTGAGAAGTAGATGACAAACAATAGGGGGCCAAGGACCAAGCCCTGTGGGACACCACTTGTGACCGGCTTGGAGTCTGACACAGCGCCAGCAACTCTAACCCTGTGGGTTCTGTCCTTAAGCCAGTTTGCAACCCATCTTGTGACATATGGGTTTATATTTAAGCTGGTAAGTTTTTCTACAATACCCGAGTGGGGTATTGTGTCGAAAGCCTTTGCAAGGTCAAGGTAGGCTGTATGGACTGCCTTTCCCTCATCAATGGCCTTGGTGACTGTTTCGAAGAAGTCGACCAAGTTCAAAAGGCATGATCTTCCCTTGACAAAGCCAAACTGGGTCGGGTCCAATGTCTGCAAGTCCCCTATATCTTTGCTTATGAGCTCCATTATGATCCTCTCCATAGCTTTGCAGACTAGACTTGTTAAGCTTATGGGGCGGTAATTACCAGGGTCCGTAGAGGCGCCGCCTTTGTGGAGTGGGACAACAGTTGCCGTACGCCACTCCTTGGGCATGTATCCTGTGGTAAGGCTGAGATTAAACAGCTGCCTTATGTGCGGGTTTAATTCCTCATTTAGCTTGTGTAGCACATAGCCAGGGACACCATCCGGTCCCACTGATGCTGTGTTTTTAGCTTTAGAGAGAGCAGCTTTCACCTGCGCATTTGAGATGTCCGGGAGGCTACACTCGGCTGGGATAGTTATCTCTCCTTTAGGGGAGAGGGGTGAAGTTTGCACTGAACCTGTCTGCCAGTATGTTGGCAATGTCTGTGGGTTCAGTGATTTTTGTATCATTTTGGACTAATTCTGAGCATATCTGGGAGTTTCCAGTGCAGTGGGATTATTAGGGGAAGACCAACATTTTGAGCCAAAATCTGGGACAGTTGAGAGGTTTGGATATGCCTAATTCTATAAAGCAATTTATTTGCACATACCTCTCAACCTGTTAATGCAGGAAATCTGGACAAGGCCAAATATACTGGGGGAACATATAAATAGTACTATAAATTGTTGTATAAACTGAGACAATTGATAGAATAACATGTCTTGCTTTAGCATGTATTTTTCTGAAGGTTATGAAGTCTGAAACTCAGTGTCTGTCATTATTTAGTGACTTAATTCCTAAATTATTTACCAGAAAACCACACATTTTATGAGGAACAAACCAAAAATAAGAAGCAAAAATCTATTCATTCTGTGAAAATCTGGACAGTTAAGAGGTATAGTTCAGCCGGGGCTGTCTTTGAGTTTGCTGGCCTTCCCCCTCACAAAATCATGGTCGAATGGAGCCTCCCCCCTGCAGCCATTCCAATGAAACATTACTTGGCTATTTTACCCCATTTACCATAAACACTAATGTGCTTACTGCTTTACTTCTACAATGATTTGAACTTCATTTGAAAGTTTTATTTTGCATTTTACAGCACAAACACTAAGACATCTGCTAAATAAAGCAATGCAATCTCACAATGAAAACAGACTTAGCATTAAAACTTCTCTGCCCTTGAAACTCACATTCATTAAAACAGCATTGAAACCCACATTCAAAGAAAATACATTTTGCCAGTGGCAGATAAAGATTAACTTTGGGCTGTTTTCAAATCATAGGCCCCTTGCATACGAAACATACATGTGGTCTTTGATACACCTTCCTGATTGTATTAAATTATATTCCTTTTACAATATAGTACAGTTGTTAGAGGGTGTTTTAAATTTTTGAACATTTTTCCAGTAAACAATGAAACAAAATGCATGCACCAATAATGACAAAATTGCCCAATTCAGAACATTTTTCCAGTAAACAATGAAACAAAATGCATGCACCAATAATGACAAAATTACCCAATTCAGAACATTTTTCCAGTAAACAATGAAACAAAATGCATGCACCAATAACGACAAAACTGCCCAATTCAGTACATTTCTATCATAAATTTCTACTCAAACTTCTAAAGTCCACCAGTATCAGTAAATATACACAATCTCTGAAGAAGTAAAAGTCATCTAAATAATTCCACATTAAAGAAATCTGTAACTAATGAAGAGGTTGCTGCTAGCAAGCAACTTTATATTTCATTGTTTCATCTACAAATAAAGTGCCTTTTGCCCTTGAGGAATAAATTGCCTGAGTTGCATTAAAAAAACAATAAGCTAGTAATATAGCAATAGGGAATGGATGGCAAACTGATAACAGGTTCATAGTTACTAGGTATCTTCACCAAAAAGGACTGAAAAATCCACCCCCTTTACAATACAGTACAGTATCAGCAATGCATTTGTCGACTGTGGGAATAGAACCCACAGCCTTCTGCATCAATAGCAAGTACACTACCTATTGTGCTATTAACAATGCAAGCTGACTTGGCATAAGCAGCACTAAACTTTTGTTCCCCTGCAGTTCTCAGCTTCTTGTAAAATCTACTTGACACTCAGCTGTATCTCTGAACTTTGCAGCAGAAGAAATCTGGAAAAAGCCAAATTTTTTTTTTTGGGGGGGGGGGGGGCAAAAGACCAAAAAACAGGGACACATTTTAAACATTGCTTGTATAATTTTGGAAAGTTGTTAGAATAAAATGCTGTGTTACCACCATACATTTCACTGCCAAGTATTGAACCCAGGACCCTATGCAAAACAGTCAGAGCAACATACCAAAAGGAAGACTGAAACTTAAATGGCTACCATTTAGTGAATTCACTTCTCACCATAGCTGTCAACATCTTAGCACAAAACACCTGAACAAAGCCAATAATGGGGGTATACAGCCCCCAAACATATTCAGTGAGTTCAGTTATCACCATAGCTCTCAACCTTGGCACAAAAAACCTGGATGAAGCCAATACTGGGGGAATACAGTCCAAAACATAGGGACAAATTTCAAATATCCATCAATGACACCAGAGCAAACCCACACAAACACAGGGAGGACATACAGCCTCCACACAGAAGGCACCCCAGCCAAGAATCAAACCAGACAAGTTGTAGCTGGTAGGCAACAAAAGGGCCTCACTGAGACAGATGCCTGGTGTCAAAGCCATGGCCTCAAGCTCAATGCTAAAAAGTGCATTGTCATTCCCTTTGGTAAAAACTCTGTACCCATGAACTACAACATAGGTGGTAGTATACTTAACACCGAAAGTGTGAGAAGAGACCTTGGGACACAGGTGGACAGTAGTCTCTCCTTTGATAATCATGCCACAGTAGTCAGGAAATCCTTCTACGTGGCACACCTCATCATAAAAGGTTTCTCATCCAGAAAAAAAGAGGTCATTGTTCCCCTCTACTGATCACTCATTACACCCATTATTGAGTACAAAGCCCCTTTTGGTATGTACCTCACAAGACATCTACAACAACTGGAAAGGCCACAGAAATACCTCACAAAGAGGATTACCGGCATCAAACAGATGCCCTACGCAGACCGTCTGAAAAAACTCCAGCTTTACTCCGTCGCATATCGCCTACTCAGAGGTGATCTCTGCCTAACATACAAAGCTATGTCAAACCCAGAGCTGTTGGACATGCTCCACTTAAAGAAATCCCAATCCCTCCGAGCTACACGCTCTAGGGACCTAAACCTTGTCACCACAATAAACAGAACATGCTGGAGGGATAGATTCCTGTCCCAGAGACTTCCCATACTCTGGAATAAACTACCTATCTATATCAAACAAAGCTCCTCATTAGCACTCTTCAAGAAAAATCTTGATGATTGGATGGGAAATAGGAAATTCACCCCGGGGATCACCTCTGTGGCTCTGCTCGTCAGTGGCACAGGAAAATAATTTTCTTGGGTGGCAAAAGCCAGGGTACCTTTTTGGCTGGGCTTGTATAGGCCCCAGGGCCGATAGCCTAGTACCTACCTATGAACCTATGAACAATGCTACCACTGCACCACTGCACTACTGATTGTGTTAGAAACAAAAATATAGAAACCATAGATTTTATATGGAACAGAACAGAACAAATATGAGGCAAAAATCTGCAAATTTTTTACAAATGGTGGTGGGCAGAAAATTCAGGCTTTTGCCACTTGGGCCCAAGGTACAGGGTTCAAGCCTTATTCTCTACCCACCACCATGTAGCACCTGGGGCATTTCACACACACTATGAGATCACCCGCCTCATCCTATCTGTCCAGGGAGAGCACCAGCTTCAGCCTGCCTGCAGACGTTGCAGTCTGATCCCCTTCCAGTCTATGCAGTTCTAACTACATAGACTGCTGGGAGAATTTGGACTTGCATGTTGCCTTTGTAATCCAGACTGCTGGTGGAGACAGTCTGGTTTCTGGGCACATGTTCCAGACTGGTTCACCAGCAGTCCGAATATCAGAAAATGCTGCGAGTGCACATGCACAATGTTCTGGGACTTGTGGTATTGATTTTTATTTATTTTTTCATTCTTGTTTTATTTTCTTTTGTTTTCTTCATGTTTTACAGCTGGGGGGGGTGGAGGCTGCAGTCCTGCAGTCCAATAGCACAAGCCGCCCCTGGAGTGGTTACTGTTGGCTTTATGCAAGTCAATTTTACACAGTTTGCAGATTAACTTTTCTTTTACGAGTGTGCATGTGCTAGATGCTTGTAATGGGATTGCTGACAGTTTGTCTCACTTTCTGTTTTCCAGGTTTCCACAGTTAACTCTGATGGCAGCGAAGGAACCAGAGGCAGTGACAGGCCAGGTGTGGAGGACTGGGTTTCAGTGACCAGGAGGTTGGTGGAAGAGTCCCGGTCAGCGTCCACCAGAAGGGAATATGGTAGGGCATTGTGTGCATTTAATAGATTTATTTTACAGCTGCCTGAGGAGGAAGGAGCCTGTTTGGAAGAATTGTTGTTGAGATATTTAGCTTGGGCTCATGTACAGGGTAGGGCAGTGGAAGCAGTTAAAGTGGACTTGACTGCCATCAGTATCATGTGGCAAGGTTGTGTGATTTCACTAAATCCTGGACAGTTGGGGATATGTTTAAAGGATGGTATAGAGTGGATGGCCTGAATAGAGATGAGCACTGGCTGGTGACAATGCAATTTTTGAAAGTTTTATTATGGGGCCTAGCTTTGGTGACTGGGGATTCAGTTATGTTCTATGGGTGACATTGAGTTTATGGATGTATTTGCGGGCTTTTAGAGTGTCTAAGTTGTTGGGGTCTTTGGTTTAGGAGGATGTCATGATACTCACTGGGGCAGTACACATTTGGTTGTGGAAATCTAAAACGGATCACATGGGGAGGGCCACGCAAATAGTTTTGGGGAAGGGTAGGTGCGAACAGATGCATCCAGTGATTTGGACTAGGAAATTCATAGCATCCCTTAGGAGAGTTCACATGATCTACTTTTTTGATCTAAAGGGGAGAAGGTGATAACAGGTGGACAGTTGATAACGATGATGAGAAGGATGCTCCACAGTATGGGTTTTGAGGGTGAGAGGTCTTCCACCCATTCACTGTTAATCTGAAACCTACCTGTCATCCAGGGTAGAACCTTGGAGTTAGCAAAAGGAGGTAGCTCAACTGAGGTCATTAAGAGGGTGGGGTGCTGGTCCTTGAATGCCTTTTTGTCTTACATTAGATAGTGACTACTGAGATTGGTTATAAGTATGCTGCCCTGATGAATGGTTACAAGACGTTCTGTTGTGATTAACAAGCAAATTGAAATGATGCAATAATGAATAAAGTTATGGTGCAATAAGTTATGCGGTTTATGAATTCAATAAAAGGTCATCAAAGGCCCATTTTGGTGTGCTGGCTCTTTATTGAAGTGTAACATGACAATTTTCAGTATGTCAGTTACAGATGGTATACATTTTGATTTCCATTTTTCAGTAAATTAATTTTTGACAGCCAATAGCATTACATTTTAGTAAGGCCTCAGTGTGTATAGATAATTCAGATCCTCTGTTCCAGTTCAAAAGAATAATTTGTTTTGTTTCAATAATTTGCTCCCTCTCAACATTTCTGACAGAGTACTCTGAAAGGAATACTGAAAATCTGCCAGCTCATTGCATCACAAAAATATACCTCCAGTTACTCCTGTCTTTTCTATCACACCTCAAGCATTTGCTATCTACCTGAAAAAAAGTCTCTGAAGTCTGCTTAGCATATAAAGAATGCAAACATATCTAAGCAAAATTCATACACCATTCCAGTCTTTATTGAATACCTGGGATCCATACAGCTGTCCTCCTAGTGTTCCTTTGAAAATTGATTTTCCCATCTAGTCTTTCTTCCCAGTTGTTTCTAACATCCACTGGTTGATTCTTATAATTATCATGCAATATTTCATATGCCCTACTTGACCCTAGCTTCAGTGATAGAACCAGCATGAGGTAGTGGGGGGGGGTTCACTCTTTTCTTTCTATTTTCTTTAGAACATGGATGTAGACGGAATGCTCCTTCTTTCTGTTATCTTTATTGTTTCAGCAGTAGCTCTTTGGTTTTATTCTGCCTTTGCCAATGCTTTTTATATCTATTATGATTCTGCAAATTGGCTGTTTTGTAAATGTTGACTTGCTACCCCTTCTAAAGCATGTGATGGGAAGAGTCAAGATGACCTTCATACTGTCTTGGAACTGTAGTAAATAATGCAGGTCACATTCTAGCATTTCTGTTTAGTAGATATATATGATAAATCCTAAGGATGATAGGATGGAAGATGCATCCATGTGATCATTTTCTGGTTTCCTTTGGAAGTGAATATTGATATATTTATGGGTTTCTGTTATGTTATGGCTTTGTTTTTGTGGTTATTTTTGTGATACAATACTGCCTTAATTAATTTCATTAGACTGTTGTTATATTTGCTGTTGATTAGCTTTTGCACTTTTTCCTCCTTTGTAATATATGAGGTAAGTGAATTGTCTGAATGTTTGATTTTACAGTTTCTTTAGTCAAAATGTGTGCTTTGACATCCTTTAGATTTCAGCCTCCGTGGGGATTATACTGTTCCTGCAGGGGGGCAGTCACATGATGCCTTCATGTTGGAATACACTATTAGCCTCCATAGGGATTATACTGGCTCCTGCAGGGGAAAGCCGCAGGATGCCTCCCTGTTGGAATCCACTATTAGCCTATCAGCTCTTTTAGTTCTGGTTATTTAGCCTGTACTGTCTTATAATTGCAGTTAATCATATAGTGAACTATGGGGTTATGATTATTATAATGAAGCAAAGTTTCTCCTAACTGAAGCCAACAGAACCAAAATAAAATGTAATATATGAAGTATCATTATGTGATAACTGTTTCAATAGTGTAATTAATTATTTATTTGTGATTTTATAACAGTAAAAATGCTCTCCATCCCTGTGTGTTATACAGATATATAAGAAAACAGGAACTAAATGTTAATTTTCACTTTACTTTTATGGCACACCAGATATATTAAGTAAACAGGAAAAAAAATGACTTTCACTTTACTTTTATGTCACATAACTATAAGCATCTGAAACATGGAAAAGAAGAACTTTGTATTCTTCCATTTAGGTACTTTTGCAACAGAATTATATTCTGGGATCCATACCTTTTTTTCTGAAACCCATATGCTTGGATCAGAGAAAATCAAGCATTGTGTTTCAGAATTGTTTCTTTCCCCTTTGAAGCTCGGCAAGGAAAAGTGATGTGGAAATACAGTAATTTTCTTAAAGTAAAGATGGCTTCCGAACTGATTCTAATAAGGATACATGGGTGTACATGGGTAGAACCTCTGACATGAAGGCTGCAAGTCTCACAGCAGAGATAGAACATTACTTTAGGATGAGTGCTGTTTATGTTTTTCTGGTGCATATTTCTTACAATTAATGTGAAATTAATTTTGTTAGGGATCCCTTTTTTTTGCATGTATACTGTGGTTGCCTATGCATGTATACTGTGGTTGCCTATGCATACAGTACTTTAAAACAATCTTTGCACATAAGATTATAACAGTATCAGTACGACTGCTACAGAAAAGTTACTTTGGTAAATCAGATGCAGCAGTAAGAGTTACAATGTTGCATATTTCATACTTTTAGATGGGGCAAGTCAGAATGATTTTGTGGTCTAGTTACTTATTTTAAATATATTTCTTTTTTACTTCTTTACCTGCTTTTCTCACACATTCAAACCCCCCAAAAGTGACCCATTAATCTGGTGTATTTTCTTCCTCCTTACACTTGTCATAAGAAAGGAGTGAAAGGTGGTTGGTGGGAGTCCTATGCAAATCCTGCACGTGGTTGTTTATTATGCCCAAACTACCTTGGCCCTTTGAAGTTAAATACGTAGCAACATCTTATCAACCAAAGCAGGACAAAGGAAGGCGTGTAGTTTCAGATGGATATCAGCCAGAATCTCACTGTAGAACTGCCACAGATCACATGGACTTCTTCAGGTATTTAAAAAGTTTTGATGTGACCTGATGAGAAGAGAGGTGACAATTGACTATTTCATATTTTCTTCTTTGTTGTATCTCTGGCAACCAGGCCACTACCTGAATGTTGACCACCAGTGGCACGAATGGGAACCTTTCTACATTGCTAAAACACTACCTGCCATATTTGTTGTTTTTCTCTGTAGTACAGGACAGTTACAAAATACATATTTTGCCACACCATTAGTAATGAGAAGTTCATAATGATATACAGAAAATATATTTAGTTTAGACCAAATGTTTAATGTCACAGATGCTCATCACAGATAAAGAAAAGTGACAGAATGTAGCTATCAGCATTAATGCTGACAAATATATAAGGCACAGTTTGAAACGAAGCCATACATAGTTAAATAATGTATTCCACCTACACAGTTGTGTGAGTGTAAACAGTGCATTCTGCTCTTTTAGGTACAGTACAAAAGAGAATGAATATTGACGTAAGGGTATCAGGATCTGTGTATTTCCAACTCAATAAATTAAGTCAATATTGGCAATTTTACAGTCATTTGAGTAAACACAAGTCTTTAGACATAGATTAATGACAGTGTTAATGGAAAAAAAATATTCAGTATTCATCATTAAGTTTTGTGAACTGTGTCTAGTTGATTAAGCCTAGTATATTTTCTTGGAGAGTGTGCCTGTGTTTTCTTATGGGGATATAATATAATTTTAAACATTTCAGAAAATTATGGCAGCACATTGTATTTTGGAGTTTTGATTAAATGTTTTTCACATTCCATTTAACTACAACAAATGGATATCACACTTGTGTAATTCTACAAGAAACACATTGTTATACATTAGTAAGGTCCATTCTATGGGTTATGACTCAACATATTTCAGAGACAATCATTCCCTTGGAAAAGTACTATGCAATGAATACTACACAGTGTCACCTTAATTAATCAGCATTTTGTATAAAGTCTCCATTGTTGCTAATGTAGCAGGGCATTTTTTTTTTCCTTTTTGACTATGATGTTCATTCTTAGTTGATATGACACACCTGTCAATGGGCAACTTCAGCTTTTGCTGAACAAGCTTGAAAGTAACAAACACTAGTATCAGATGAGAACTGAAAAACTCATAGCCAATTTTTAATAATAAAAAATGAAAGACCTCCTGCCCATCCTTACTCGTGTGCTAAAATCCAATCCACATCCCTGTTCTTAATATCAACCCTGTACATTGCATTAAAAAAACTTCCCCTAACATTACCAACATTCAGAATATATCTTATGGCAGTTTTAGGCATTTTTTTTTTTTTTTTTTTTTTCATGTATGTGGTTGCAAATGAATACTGCTTTTTTTTTTTGACAGATTCAATTGGAGACCTGGAAGTTGACTGGAGAGAAAGTACAGCAGTTCAAGGAATTACTCAGGGCTCTAGCACCCCAATAACAGGAGGAAATAGGTGGAGTTGAACAAGAATGGCATCACCTAAAAACAGCATGTGTTAGGACTACAGAAAAGATATGTGGCCTAGCCAGGTATGGAAATAAGGTACATAAGGAAAGCTGGTAGTGGAATACAGAAGTCCAGGAAGTAATCAAAAGAAAGGAGTGCAGGAAGAAGTGGGAGATAGAAAAGACTGACCAGGCTAGGAAGGACTACTGGTTGGCTAACAAAGAAGCTAAGAAAGAAGTTGCAATAGCAAAGAATAAAGCATCGAAGGCATTCTACCAACTTCTGGAAGTGACTCAGTAAGGGGCACAAAGGAACTATATCAGGTTGCAAGGCAAAGATATAAAGATAAAGAAGATAGTCAGACACCCTTCATAAGGGATGCCAGCAACACCCTGCTCACCAGACCACAAGACATCAGAGGCAGATAGAAGGAGTATTTCCAGCAGCTTCTGAATGAAGAAAACCCCACAGAAGCTGTACTGCCCCAGAAAGAGCCTACGATGAGAGAAGAAGAGGAGCCCACCCTAGAAGAAGTAAGAACAGCACTAAGGATAATGAAGTCAGGGAAAGCAGCATGCTCAAATGAGGTCACAGCAGATATGATAAAGATACTGGGTGAGATATGGGAGAAATGGCTCCTGAGGGTACTCATAGCAGTGTGGAGAGAAAGACATATCCCAGATAACTGGAGAATAAGCATACTCATGCCAGTGTACAAGAACAAAGGGGACATCCACAATTGTGGGCAGTATAGAGGCATCAAACTCCTATCACATTGCATGAAAGTTTTGGAGAGGGTGGCTGATAAATGGACGCACAGAGTAGTAGGAATATAAGATGGGAGATGAGCAGCTTGGATTTAGATCTGTATGCAGCACAATTTGCCTGATGTTTGCAGTGAGACAGTTACTTGAGAATAAGCTGGATATGAGGAGAGAGAGTCCAATTAGGCATTCCTAGACTTGGAGAAAGCATATGACAGCTGATCTGGGCAGTACTGCAGTGGTTTGAAGTCCCAGAAACATTGGTAGAATTTGTGCAGGCTATGTACAAAGATTCAATGACTGAAGTACGGGCAGTGTTTGGCCTCACAGAGGGGTTCCCAGTGAGAATGGATATACATCAGGGTTAAGCTCTGAGCCCATTGCTGTTCATACTGGTGATGGACTACATTAGCAAACAAGTCGGAGGGCACATATCAACAAAGTTACTGTATGCAGATGATATGGCATTACAGGCAGACTCTGAGCAAGAACTTCAGCAAAGGATAGGAGAATGGAAAGCAAAACTAAAGACACATTGGATGATACTAAGCACAGATAAGACAATGGTAATGGTAGAAAATTGGGGAAATCAGAAGAAGCTGAGAATAGAAATAGAAGGGAAGATAGTGGAACAGGTAAACAGCTTCAAGTATCTGGGAGGGGTGGTTGAGGAGAAGAGAAGTCTGAATGAAGAGGTCAAATCTAGAATCAGAGGGGCTGCAGCCAACTGGCATAGAATGTCAGGTGTAGTCTATGACAGAAGAATGCCAAAGAAGCTGAAAAGTAAGGTGTACAAGACAGTGGTGTGACCAGTACTACTGTATGGTACAGAAACCTGGGCAGAACAGTTGAAAAAGCTAGAGGTGATGGAAATTAAGTGCCTGAGAAGGGTGGTAGGATGCACTCTGTGGGACAGGCGAAGAAATGAGGACATAAGAGCAGAAGCCAAAGTAGCTCCAGTTGCAGAAACGATCAAAGAGAACAGATTACGGCAGTTTGGACACATGCAGAAAAGCAGAAGACAATTTGTTGAAGATGATTTAGGACAGACAGGAAGAAGGCAAGAGGAAGCGAGGATGTCCAGTAAGGAGCTGCATGGATTGTGTAAAAGAAGATCTGCAACAGTCAGGCATGAATGTTGAAGATGGCAGGAATGTGGCACTAAATCGAGACAGAGAGTTGGTGACAGTTAACATGATACCCCGACCCCATGTAGAAAAATAAGAAAAAGGGGACTGATGATGATGAAATTCAATTTGAGATCTGAGTTGTTTGTGTTATTTCTGGTATTGAGAGTTTGAGAATTTTATTTTTTGAGGCAAAGGAGGTTTTGTTAAGTATTTTCAGGGTTTTGGCATTCAGGAAGTTATGTGTGTGTATAGATAGATAGCTAGACAGAGAGTCATAGATACAGATATAATCTATACCTATATCTAATCTATCTATATCTGTATCTATATCTGTATCAATATCTGTATCTGTATCTATATCTATATCTATATCTGTATCTATATTTGTATCTATATATATATCTGTATATATATCTGTATCTATATCTATATCTATATCTGTATCTGTATCACACAGATAGAAGGATATGATAAAGCAGGATCTGCTATTCTGCTATAACACTTCACTTACATACCCGTGTTAATATGGATGAGTGGAGCAGTCAGCCATACCGACATCAGTACATCAATACAGCAGAAAGCACAATTCAAATGTTCAAGTACTCCATTTTGCTCAGTGATACTTATGAAGTAGAAAGCTCATACAAGATGCAAGTGAAGTGTCAGTAAGGCTGAATGAGTAAGGAGTGTATCACAGATTCATATATTTCTGATTTGTGCACACTCATGCTTACTATCTTAGTGTCAGTATTTGTAACACACCTTGTCATTTAACTGTGCACCTTTGTGTTAGGCTGTGTGGCATGCCCAATACTATCAGGATATAAGATGTATGGTGCATGTATGCTCAAGTATGTTAGGTTGCATTTGCATGTCTGTTTATGTAAGGATATTGTCGCTCGTCCAGTCAGGATAAAACAGCCGAACAGTTGTGGGTTTGGTTCAAGCAGCATTATTACACACAAATGTATCAGGAATGAGGCTTAGTAACTTAAACTTAAATACATTTATAAACATACTGACTACCACACTCATACATGTTAATACTCTGGCTGTTCTGTCAAAATGGCACTGCTGCCTGCACATGTCTACACCTGGAAATGCTTCTTAAAGTCACACACACACACACACACACACACACACACACACACACACACACACACACACACACACACACACACACACACACACTGATATACATCCTCCCTCTGAAAAATAGATCATATACCAAATGACAGTATTCAATGAGATGCAGATACACAGAAATGATCTTTTGACATGCCGTTATACAGAACTAATTCTTTGATATGCAATCATACAGAATTAGACACATATAAAACAATCATGTCCAGGTTGCTGAGTATATTACACAAGGTCTAGAAATACGACCTGGTCATGTAACATAAAATTTAGAATCGGATCTAGTATTGGGGATGGTCTTCAAGGAATGTTTAACTCTGGGGACATCTGGGGCATCATCAGGAATGGGAATGGATACTGAGAATTGTTCTTCAGTATAAATATTGTCAGGGTTGCTCTGAGATATAGAGTCTGTATCACAGGTATAATGCCGTGATATCATTTCTAACACAGGAAGAAGATGCCTGCAGTTTCTCCTGTATTCTATATCCTCAGATTCTACTAAGTAGGATCTTGGCTCAGCACAAGTGCCTCTCACTTGACCAATTCGATCAATGCCTTTCGCCATTTGCATCCCCATTGTCTCTCCTTCTTTTAACGGATGAAGAAAGCTGCTCATTTTATAATAAATGGATTTCTGAAAGAAACTCTTCTTAAAAAGTTGGGATTTGATTGCTCTGTTGTTTTTAGCATTAGGCACCAACAAACTAGAACTGATAGGCAAGGTTGTTCTGGTTTGCCTAGATAGAAGTCACTGAGCAGGCGAGTGAAGCAGGTTGTCACAGGGTATATTTCTGAGATTAAATAAATTCAAGAAGATATCAGCATTTTCACACCTTCACCTCTCTAATAATTGCTTTGCACTTTGTACTGTATGTTCAGCAAGGCCATTTGAGTGTGGTTATTCCGAACTACTAGTAACATGGATAAAGTCCCACTCTTGCAAATTTCTGAAACAGTTAACTGGTATACTGGGTACCATTGTTAGAAATAACTTTATGTGAGCTACCATGGACTGAGAAATAGCATTTCAGCTTAGTAATAACAGCACTGGATGTTAGGTTAGGTAGCAAACTGATTTCAAACCAGTTCAAATAACAGTCTACTAACACTAAGTAATGCTGATTGTTCCACTCAAATATGTCAGTGGCTACTGTTGACCAAGGCAGTTCAGGAATCTGGCTTAGCTGAAGTGGCTTTTTTTGTAAATATGGCTTAGTGTTGTTGCATACGGAACAACATGAAAGCACTTTATCAATGTCCTTTGATAGAGCCCAAAATACTAGTCCTCTCGCCCTTCTTTTGGTAGAATCTGAACCTGGGTGGTTACAATGCAAAATATGAATGTATTCATGTTGGAAGGAAGTAGAAACAATAACTTTTGAACCTTTGACAGCATTTCATCTCTGCATGGAAAATAAACTTGTACTTCTGACGGTACATAAGATTGCTTTGACGGCCATCCGACATTGATGAAGTGGTTGAGCTATTGCAAAACTGGATCAGTCTTTGTATGATCTCTTAGGTCATCAAGTCTCATGGTAGAAAAATTATGCACTTCCATGACATCAAAGTCAAAATTCTTTGCATCAAGCTGTTCCTTGGTATTTCTGGGTGATCTGGACAGGGTATCAGCCAGATAAAGAAGTTTGCCTTTTGTGTAGACCATTTTGAAATTGTACTTTTGGAATCTGAACATCATCCTTTGTAGTCTTGCTGGAGTAGTATGCATAGGCTTCTTTAAAATAGTGACTAGAGGTTGATGATCAGTTTTGATTTGGATAGCTCAGCCATAGATATGATCATGGAACTTCAAACATGCAAACACAATTGCCAAAAGTTCCTTCTCAATTTGAGCATACTGCATCTCAGTTTGGGTAAGAGTTCTAGATGCATAGGAAACAGGTCTGCCCTCCTGAGGAATAACTGCACCAAGATCGAATTCTGAAGCATCACAGGAAATAACTACTGGTTTGTGGACATCACAGTATCTCAGTGTAGGTGGGTTGGCAATTTGCTGTTTGAGGTTATCAAATGTTCTTTGGTGTTATTCTAACCATGACCAGGCAATATTTTTGCATGTCAGCTTTCTTAAAGGAGCTGATAACTCACTAAAGTCAGGGATGAATTTGCCCAAATAGTTAAGCCTGTACTGTTAAATAAATGACCTACATAAGTAACTTCTGCTAATCTGAATTTACATTTCAGAGGATTGAGCTTCAAGTTCACTTCACCTGCTCTGTCCAGGACTTTCCTGAGGTTTCTGTCATGCTCTGCTTCACCATTACCTCCAACCAGTAAATCATCAACTATTATAACGCACGGATATCCCCAAAAAAATTGCTCTGTTGCATGCTGAAAGACTTCACTGGCAGAATTTATTCCAAACGGCATCCTAAGGAATCTGTATCTTCCAAATGGTGTGCTGAATGTGGTCAGCCATGAAGATTTGCGATCAAGCATTACTTGGCAAAATGGACTTTTTGCATCTAAGACAGAAAAAACAGTGGCATTTGGCATGAGGGCAGTAACTTCCTGGACTGCATGCCTTGTCCAAGTCTCTTGGGTTAATGCATATTCTGATTTCCTTTGAACTTTTCTTGTGAGCAGCTACCATTGAAGACACCTACTCAATTGGTTCTGTGACTGGAAAACTCACACCTTGCTGCACCATCTTATCTATCTGGACCTTGACTTTGTCCTGCATAGCTACTGGAACTCTCCTCACTGTTCTGACCACTGGACTGACCTCTGGGTCTACTTTCAGTACACAACTGGAAGTTTGCCTAACTTGTCATCAAAAACATCAGCATACTTTGAGAAAATAGAATCACTGAAGCTGAAACTGGGACATGTGCTTACATGATGTACTTCTTTGGTAAAAGAAAGCAGTTTAATTCTTAAATTGTCTCTGAAATCTAATAATGACTGCACAGGTCCTCTGGCTATGTAAAATTGAAAGCTGTATCTGTTCCCAGCCAAATAACATGAAAGCACTACTGAGCCTTTGGTTTGAATCTCTTCAACTCCATAAGCAACAATCTTCGCACCATTTGCCAACTTAAGTTGCTCACCAGCTCTCACTCTAGCAAATGTTTCTGCTGACATCACATTACACTTTGAACCAATGTCCATTTTGAGCTCTATGTGTTTACCATAGATCAGGATAGTACTACATTAACCTTTTCACCGACCCCTGATACACCATCTACTTAGAAAGTAGGATTGTTGCTTTCCACATAATCAGTTTGCTTTTTTTGAGTGACCTTTCTTAATAACTGAATGAGGCTTGCCTGATTTACAAAACCTTTGAAAGTGGTTCCATTTTTTACACTTGTGGCATTGCTGACCAAATGCTAAGCACTTTTCTCTTTTTTTTGACTCATGAATGGCACAAAATTACAACAGTTAACAATAAGATTTGACTTGGGTTTTGCTGACTCACCCTTATATTGCACTGAGCACATCCATTTCTTGGAACTTGCTAGAAAGTTAAGAGTCTTTCCTGAGAATTCTGCAGGGGTTTCAGCTGCCATGTGCTTAGGCCTGCTTCTGCTTGCCACATCCTGCATGCTATCTACACTTGCTCTAGAGGCTGCTGAAACTAAGCTCTTATCACTTGCAAGTATTATTATGTGCCTTTCTGTGAGTTCATGGATTTGACAAATCTCTATAGCTTTTCCCAACATTAAATCACTGTCACGAAGCAAAATCATTCTCACTGCAGCATTATTAACACCACACACAAGCTTGTCCTTTATTAACTCATCTTTCAAATCACCAAATCTGCGTGTTTTAGCCTTATTTCTCAAGTCAGTGATATAAGCTGTAAAAGTTTCACCTGGCTTTTAGTATCCTGTATAAAATAGGTGCCTCTTTAATGTAACATTTGTCTGGGGGTTGCACATTTCTCTAAATTTACGTTTCAAGCACTAAGGGTCTTCTCTTGATTCAGCCGATGCAACAAAATAGTGGTTTCCCCATCTCCTGCATATACTGCTGGTGCATACACAAATGAATGTTCTTTTTCAATGGCCTCTGACCCAGTTAAGTTAAGCAAATTGAATGCCCTTGTACATGTATCTTTGTCAGAAAAAGCTGCTTGTATGAAAATATTGTATTTCTGCTCAAATACTCTCCAATTCTCTGTAATATTATGATCAAACATGTGGACTGGGTGTGTGAAATGTTTCTGTCATATCAACACACAGTAGTGAAGGTGCTTGAAATTATATACAAACACACACACACACACACACACACACACACACACACACACACACACACACACACACACACACACAAACACACACACACACACACACACATGCACATATATATATATATATATATATATATATATATATATATATATATATATATATATATATATATATATATATATATGCCAGAACTTTATGCCAGAACTTGTAATTATGCCGAATAGCACAATAGACTCTTTGAAATAACTGCACTTTGCCAAATAAGTCTCTGTAGCACAATAACACGTTAAAATCACTGTACTTTGCAAAATCATTCCTTATCAGTGTAAGAAATACTTTAAAATGACTGTACTTTGTGAATAAATGGTACACAGGAGAAGAAGCTCAGAGTAAGAAACACTTCGAAATGAATGCACTTTGCAAAGAAACTGTACACAGCACAAGAACCTTTCAAAATGGCTGTACTTTACTGAATAACTCTGTACAGTGTAAGAAACACTTTGAAATAGCAGCACTCTGTGAATAAATGTACACACCATAAGAAACTTTTTCAAAATAGCTGCACTTTGACTGCACTTTGCAAAATAACTGTACTTTGCACATAGCAAACTCTTTAAAATAACTGCACCATAATAAAGCACACACTCTGCAAACACTGCACACTCTGAGATACTTCGAGCAACCCTAGTTATGCTTTGAATGGCTTTGGTCAATACGAAATAATAGTTTATGCCCAAAACACTGTCTTTTAGTAAGAAACATATCACTACCTCATTTTTTAAGCTTGTTTTGCCCTTTTATTGTACTCACTATGCCCTTTTAACCTCTTATCATGCTCATTATACTTTTCTTGTGCCCATTTTAGTTTAAACATACTTGTTATGCAAACCAAAGGTAATTCTGAGACCTATATAAGTATTTCTGATAGTTTTTATCTAATATTGTAGTTTCAAATATTTTGTTTAATAATAATGCATTTTGTACCTTCTGTTTGATTATTAATGCATTTTGTGCTACTCATTTGATTAACAATGCGCTTTGTGCCTTACAATTGCTCCATTTCAGTTTCTTTGTAAAATAAATAATTTGTGCAAGTTTTGGTTACCTGAAGCTCATTTCTGGCCCTTTTTGATCATTTGAGCACTGTTATCGCCCAACCTGCTCAAAATATCTTCATCATCAACTCTGCACCTCATGGCTTGAAGAAGTTGCACTTTCATTCCTGGTTTTGACACTATGTCACTTGTCCGGTCAGGATAAAACAGACGAACAGTTGTGGGTTCAGTTCAAATGCTTTAAGAACACCTGCTTAATAACGAACCTTACTTTTAGTTCTTACTGAGCCCCTAAACATTTGTTTACTCTAATACTACCAGGTACACAGTATTGACCTCCTCTGATATCCATCTCTGTAAAAAAAAATCATCTCTGAGTGCTCCTACCCTGTGATCTTGTAGATGTTGAATACCCAACATATATTAATACTGAATCACTGAGTATTTTTAAAGATACAAACTGTTGACAAATTCACTCAGAACTAATTCATCCTCTGATATACCCATGAGGAAAAATATTGCAGAACTGCCATTTAATATGGATGATATTCCTGACCTTTGGAAGATTTAAGAAGTATTCACAATACAGGTCCCATCATGCTATGGCAAAGAAATATGGAGATTTTGGCAAAATATAGTTTGCTTCATTGTCACAATCTTAATTATTCCCTTTTATGCACTTTCTTTTTAATCCTGTACATTTTTCTCATCAACTTTTATTTTGAACATGCTATGTGCATGGCTGAGGCTGAGATTCAATAAAGCCAAATCTCCATCTCAAAATAGTGTAGCAGCTTCTGCACGGAATAAGGCTGCTGAAAGATCAAGTAAACAAGGCTGGGGGCATGCAAGAGCCTGCCATCATTATTCTGACAACACACAACTGAATAATGCTAATTTTCTCATTTGCTGATGAAAACCATGCAAATAAGGTGAATTAGCAATTCAGTAAGCAGGCAAGCATCCATGTCAGAGCAGTGTCCGTTGCAGAAATGTATTTGATTACTAAACATGTACATTTCTGCAAAAATTATGACAGCTCAAAGTAAAGCATGTATTATGACTATTAGGCATGCCAATGGCCAAAATTATGGCCATTGGCATAGAAAACAGTTTCAAAATTATGAAAATCAAAGTTTATTTGTTTTTTACCAGTTTCAGCCATTCAAGAGTAGCACATCAGCAAGCAAATGAGATTGTGCAGGAAAAAAAAGTAACAAGACAATCTTATGTGAAATATGAATGTTGCCATTATAGTGGGTAGCATGCAAAACCAAATCAATAACAGGTAACACTGGTAGCTAAGGAGATAGGCTCTGGTGTAGTGGTGTAACAAGGGACTAAGGCAGTGGGGTATGCAAATGAGCTAAATTTATTGAATAGCAAAATGGGAGACCATGTCCGCCTGCCCCTAACCGTGTAGGAGCTATAATGCAGTTGTGTAAGCAGGAGAAGCAGCTGACATGAAAAGGGGGTGTGTCATGCTTGGTGTAAGCACATTTGAGCTCTGCTGCCTCTATTTGTGCTCAGCTGAGCACAGCTAAGCAAGGGGATGTTTATGAGCTAGTTTAATAAATGCTGAGTGTGTTCACATCCTTGGGAAGGTCCTTTTTGCTTAATACTGTTTACTATAGCTGCAGGGGTTTTCACGGCATGCTGCAGGGCTTAAACACAGTGGAAATAATTAAAAAAAAAAAACAACAACAGGAAGCAGCAGAAGTGTTTGCATTTGAGCAGTGGGTTTGCATAGCATGCCGAGGGCCTTAAATGGGGTGGAAATGGGAAGAAAAAAATGGGAAATAGAATAAAGGCACTCAAGTACAAATAATATAGCTGGCAGGTGGAATGCAGCATAGTCAGACAATCACACAGGCAGCATTTGCAGCACACCAGTATAAACTATGCAAACAGCTTTCAGTCTTTTTTTTCCACAAACTCTGCACCATTGGTGTACACACTTGGGGGAATTTTAACTGACAAAATGTTAGGGGCTGCTGTCACTTTGATATGTCAGTATGTGCTAGAGGCTGAGGGCAGTGAAGAGGATAATGCTGACAACCATCCCTGACTGAGGAGGAGGAGAAGAGTGTTCAGACCCAGGATAACCTACCAGGGGCTATATGATCTGGAGATACTAGAGTGCTACAGGGTAGACAGGGACTTACTTCAGCAACTCATCGAGCTGTGCCAGCCTCATCACAGACCCAGAGCCAACAGAGGGGGTCCCATCCTAGTTGAAGCCAAGGTATGTGTAGCCTTAAGTATACTATCTACAGGTACCTTCCAAAGACCTATTGGGGACATCATGGGGGGTCTCACAGGTATCTGCATCCAGGGTACTCCATCAGTTCCTGGATGTCATGTGAACACATGCTGGTGATCACATATATTTCCCCAGCACCCGTGAGGAGAGTACCAGCAATATGCATCTATTCCACCATGTAGTAGACTACCCAGAGGTACTAAGTGCCATAGACTTCATGCACATCCACATCAAGGCATCACCCTGTGAAGAGGGTAGAGTCTATGTCAACAGCAAGGGCTATCACTCCATCAACTGCTATGTCATATCCAATGCCCAGGGCATTATCATGCACATGTGTGCTGGCAGCCCTGGTAGTTATCACGACTCCCATATCTGGCATGCCTCATAGCTGTACCAGGCATTTGCCAGGGGGGGACATCCCATATGGCCATCTGTTGGGGGATGTTGGCTATGCACTGGAGCCATGCATGATAACACCCATCAGAAATGCACGCACAGACATGCACGCACATACACATACACACACACACACACACACACACACACACGCACACACACACACACACACGCTACACAATATGATCCTGTGGAAACAGCTGCAGCAGGAAAATCACAGGGAAGGCCCACACAGCCTCCTACCATTGCAAAGGCCCCCACAGGAACAGGGAGACTTGGAGGAGGAACCCCTTGAGTCTGCTCCTGTAGGCAGATGGAGGTGTGCCCAGTATGCCCACACCTTGGCAAAGAGGCAACGCATAGCACACACACTGACACTGTAGGGACCCAGGGACTGACACTTCTCTCTGACTTGCACACACAGTAAAATGGATACCACACACATCGCACTACCTGCATCTTGCCATGTATAGGCTGTATACTGTGTGCATCTGACAGATCCAGCCCTCAAGCACCATCCTCATAACTGCTGCTGGCACAAGGTAAGTCAGTCTTCTTAACAATAAATGAATGGAGTAATACATTGTGGTAGCATAGTTATAGTATTGCTGCATGCATGCATGCAAGGGAATGGGGTGGCCTTCCAGGATAGCAGCAGACAACTGACAGCTATGTTGGACAATGGGAAATGTCTCCAAATACTGGCTTCCCCAGAGAAAGCAGTTGTCCCCTAGGTGACAAATCTCACTGCAGTATATGTGGGGGGCCTAACAAACTGAGGGGGGGTCATAGGTCACATGCATGGATGTCAATGTGGGGGTCCCATACTCACCCCTCAGCCTCACCCAGCAAGTCAGCCATAGAAAACCATAAATAAATGTCTGGCAAAGACCACACATGGGGACAATGATGAAATGTGCCCATACAGACCTAAACAGTGATATCACAGCAGGCTTGCAGTTGCAGTAAGGCTCTGAAGGATAAGAAGTCTGAATCCCAAATGTCTGCCATTACATTCTAACCTGTGGTCTTTAGTGATATGCCTGTAGTCTCCAAGACAGGCACAATACTATGCTAAATGGAACCAAAATGTAAAGGGAACATCAGCACAGTCTGTGCAAATGTGGACAGTTGACAGGTGTGCCCCCCCCCCCCACACACACACACACCCATGTTCCCATACAAATGCTGTAACAGTGATGATTTTAAGGCATAAGCAGCAGAGCACACATTACCAGGGCTGTCTCAATCAACTTGATAACTTGTTGCATGTCCACAATATGCAGGGGTCAATGAGCTATGTATATGTGTTGTCAATATTGTCAGTATGTGGCATGCACTTACTCCTTGCTGTCATGTCTTAGTGGCCTAGGTACAATACGGTGGTTGACAGGGTCCATGTTCCAAGAACTGCAATGTCAACTATTCTGCATGTCAACTACAGCTATGGTACTGTCCAGAAGTCAATATATGTTACTGCAGGAAAGCTAGACAGGTCAGGGACAGGGGGCGACACATATGGACAATACACAGCTCAGAGTAACCTACACAGTGTCTAGCATACCTCTCAACTGTACCGACATTTTGCAGAATGTCCAGAGGTTTGCATCATATTTATGGTCTCTCTATCATGAAATTGTAGTTGTCTAGCAAATCATTGGCAAATCACAAAAGCCTTAAGTCAGAAAATAATGACAGATTGTCATTTCAGACTTCACACCCTTTAGGAAAATGCATGCTAATGCAAAACCTGTTATTTTATCACATTTCTAGGTTTGTAAGGCCAATAGCTAACAATGGTCCCTATATGTAGGCCTTTGTCCCCAAATAACTTATGGCTTTGTCCAGATGCCTGGCTGTAAATAGTCAGGAGCTATGGTGCCTAGTAGGACAGCAGGTACCTTAAGGTCAGTGTACTGCCAGGTCATAAAAGACTGTCAACTTACTGTGTAAGCACTGACAGCATATCACTGGCCAACATCCATACCCCTTGGAATGAAAGGTTGTCACAGAAGGAGCACAAGTATGCCTTGTATATCTGCTCTACTTGTCCAAACATTGCATTTGTCTGCCAACTATTTGCAAAACAAGAAAGGGCCTTCTGAAAACATCAATGGCAGACAGTGGGGAAGCAGATGTCATACCCATAAGAGTAAGCAAGCAAATACCAAACTGGTCTCCCAGCTGTCTATGTTTGGCAGAACAATATTAGCACCTTGTCCCCACGTCTGTGTGTGCCTTTGTCTGACTGTCATATATGGGTCTGTCCAGATGTCAGTCTGTGATGGTTTGACAGCTACGCCAATATGAAGACTCATAATAACATATAGCAAAAACAACCGTCTGAGGACGACAGCAAATGTAGTGGTGCAATGATGGATAACCTGCTAAACAGGTACACTCAGAGGTATGAAGTCCAAAACCTTGTGTGGGAAGTTACAGCATTTACACCTCTCACATCAAAACTACAAATACACAACAGCAGCCACCGTGGGCAAAGCCTGTGACTGGACTACAAAAGGACAAAGAGACGCACATAAGGGAAAGGGGAACCACTGGCCAGATAAGTGGAGAATGTGCACACCAGAACAAATTGTGCAGTAACATAGGTCCCATGCAGTTTATGGAGTCAGTAAACATCACCTGCAAATACACAACACACACACACATGTAAGTGGAGGTCCACAACACAACACAAACAAAGGACACAGAGGCAAAAATACATGAGAACTTCACAAACGTACACACCACAGACCATGCAGACTCCACACACCAGGGTCTTGCAAACACTAAGGCCTTACCTCAATCCCCAAACACCTGCCCATCACAGATAGACTAAAAGCACTGTCCCTCTACCCCATTCTATACAGACTCTGCTGAGGTAACCCCTGTCTGGCATACAAAGCAATCCAGAACCTGCCTTGATGGGACTGTTGCACATCTGGAAGTCAGGGCCCACTCGATCAACATTTAGGTGCAGCATCATCCTGGTCTGTGATATCAGTATGGCTTGTTGGTGTGGCAGATATGTGTCCCAAACACTCCCACATCTGTGGAATGCACTCCATGTCCGCATCAAGCCAAGTGCCTCAATAGACCTAGTGATGTTCTCCCTGTATAAGTGCATGGGAAACATAAAGTACAGTCCTGTGATTCCACCTGTGTCCCTGCTGGACAGGGGCTCTGTGTGCTGACATGTATTAACATGGGCTACACTCCCATCTGCATGAGTTATAAGGGATTCAGGGCCAATACCCTAATAATGTCATATCAACCTATCAACCTATATACAACTGCCTGTCAGTGGTTCACCACATTACTTTGTACTGCTCTGCTGCTGACATACCTGGAAGTCACAGTGCTATGTGGGATATATTACACATATAATGGGCATTTCTGCATAGTAGAATGCACTTTGTACCCACACCCATACCTCTCAACCTCTGATAACAAGACATCTGGACAAGGTCATAAATAAAAGTGGGAAGAAGGCCCAGTGATAGACATGTGTTGTAAATATTGCTCTTTCAAACTGAGAGGGTTGGTAGAATAAAGTTTTGCATTAGCATTGTCTGAAGGTTATGAAGTCTGAAACACTAATGCCTGTCATTATTTTGTAACGTCAGTCTTTAATTATTTGCAACTAACCTAAAAACACAAGTTTATGTAGACTGGATGAAACTTCTAGACAAACACCTGAATAATCTGCCAAAAACTGTATGAATGAGAGGTATGGACCAGGATATGACTTTTCAGGTAAGAAGAATACCACACAAGCAGGAGATCCCCAACTGGTATATCACAAAGCTGCTGGACTGTTTACACAGTTTCATTAGTCAACTGTCTGTATCCACACCTTTCAACTGGCCTTTTTGGGCAAGAATGTCTATAGCTGGGCTCATAATATTGGTCTGTGCATCATAGATCTTGTATTCCTCTGGTAAAGTGCTGTGGTGATCTGAGGATGATTGTCACTAGGTAATGACACAATACATTCCAGTGTCAGACTTCAGATACGTCAGTAAATGTCTGCTAAAACAAACCCTGTACCTCTAGCAACTTCCTGTTTACCTTTGAGAGGTATGGTTGCAGCACTCAAAACCCCAGACTGGAGTACAACTATCTCTGGAATGGAGTCCCACTCTTACTATAGAAGGTCATAATGGGCATGCTCCTACACTTAGACAATCACAGCCCATGTCTGAACCCACATCAGAGTATATAACTGTATTGTGCATATATGTCTTTGTATACAGACAGCTATGTACACCTTAACTGTCTCTACACATACCCATCAGACAGGATTACCCTCAGCTAGCTGTAGGGGGCCCATATGTGATATATCTGCAGCTGTTGTGTGGGACACACAGATATATATATATATATATATATATATATATATATATATATATATATATATATATCTATATCGGCAACATATAAGAATATGTCAAGCATACATGCACATAGATGTGGGGAAGAGAGAGACAGACAGTGATAGAGGAGAGACACAGGGAGAAATGCACAGAGAGTTAGTCTTACACAGGGATACCCTGAATGACATAGACTGATGTCCTGCAGCAGACAGTGGCATATCGGTCATAACTAGTCATACATGGCAGCATGAAGGTGAGCTCCATTGTGTAATAGTATAGAGGTGGGGGTTATAATATCACATCACCTGTCTGTGTGTGTGTGGGTGTGTGTGTGTGTGTGTGTGTGTGTGTGTGTGTGTGTGTGTGTGTGTGTGTGTGTGTGTGTGTGTGTCTGTAGGTATAAGTATTAAGAGCCTGTTCCCAGTCAGTACACTTACCATTGCCCTACTTCACAAGATCTGCTGATGTCAGTCCCCTTAGAAGTACCATTGGACACTTGTCAGCTCTTCCCACCCAGTACTTCTCCCATTGCCATACATTACAAGGGCTCTTGATGTAATTCACCTTAGACATACCTTGAGACACTGTTAAATCCTGTAAGCTCTGTGGCATGTGTAATAACTGTGTAGCACTGTAGTATACATAACTAGATAGGTAGGGGTTCTAAACTCAATACTGGCAAATGTGATTTTGTGTGTATGTGTGTGTGTGTGTGTGTGTGTGTGTGTGTGTGTGTGTGTGTGTGTGTGTGTGTTCATGCATGCATGTGTGTGTGTGTGTGTGTGTGTCTGTGTGTGTGTGTGTGTTCATGCATGCATGTGTCTGTGTGTGTGTGTGTGTGTGTGTGTGTGTGTGTGTGTGTGTGTGTGTGTGTGTGTGTGTGTAGGGGTGGTGTTCAACTGGGCTGTGGAGAGGAGCTGTTCATGTCTGGTGGTGACCAGCCTGTGATAGAGATGTGTGTTTTTCTGCACACACTCAAGCCATGTGGATGCCTGACACAGAGCTATGTCGGACAGCCATGGACTATACATGGCAGGATGTACTGTTCACCCTCTCCCAGCAGGGACACCAGAACTGGTTCGGCCATGAGTCTCACTGGCACCATCAGGCCCAAGGACAGATGCAGTACTACTCCCTGATGGTGACTGCTGTCTGCTGGATCCGTGTCCTTGACTGGACTGGCCAGGACCACATGCCTATGGCCTGCTATGGTGTGGTGTGGGCAGCACCTTCCCTTCAGTAGTGCTGGTGGTACTGCCCCTACAGGACTGTGAATGTGCACTACCACATGGGCTCTCAGCTGATCATGTTGCTACCTAAGTCCACCTATTTGATGCCCTACTACTATCACATGCTCAAGCACAGACATTGCACGGTCGAGCAGTGACAATGTCTCATCCCAACGTCTATCCAGGACATCGGCAAAATGATGTGTGGCATCACAAATGATGTGGAGGTTATCATGCATGGCAGGAAGTGCTGCATTCATGACCCTAATCATCTGGCTGGTGTTGTGGTCAGTATGCACCTGTGCCTCCATGATGGATCATAACATGCATCTGGTGACACCTGCTGTGACACTTACAACAGGGGCTTGATGGGCAGCACCCCTGTCCATCTGCCTGTGTGTGACCTCACCTGCTCTCAGGCTATGGTTAGTGTCATCACTAACACTTGTCATAGTCACCACACTAGCTTATTCCATGCCACCACCCTCCAACTGTCCATTATCTGTGGCTGCAGGGGACTGAGTATGTGTGCAAACTTACTGTATGCAGAGACATTGTGGGTGAAAGTGGGATACCAACCAATGGCACAGATTCAGGCCCCGACAACCCCACCTGTCCTTCATTATGGCCACCATCATCATGAGAGTCTGCTAAGACATTGACATCAGGTTGTGAGGGGGAGAGACAACAACCTCCATGTTCACCTGTGAGGGGAAGACAACATATGTAAATTAATACCCTGCAGTATTATGTTTGCTGATAAACACACACACACACACACACACACACACACACACACACACACACACACACACACACACACACACACCTTCAGGCCATACCTTACAGTAGTTCTGACTGCCATAATCCATCTCTTCAACTGCTACTGTAAGGCCCTCAACAAAGGGTGAAAAATCCTACTGTGTGATGGATCTATCAGCAGAATGGTAAGTGTGACCAAGGCCAAGGCTAGTGGAGTGAGCTGTACAGTGCCACCAAGTGCATATGCAAGTACTCTAAGAGCTGACATACTGCTATACAGACCAGACACAATGACAAGGTTTAATGATATGTGATAATAACTAATGAAGGAACAAGAGAATAGCCTATCATTGCAGTACTTACACACTTCAGACTCACAGGGATTCATTTCAGACAACATTGTAGGATAGTCTGCAATACATAGAGAAAACATGTAAAGTACAAGGTGTCTAGGTTCATAATATGATACCAGGCTATTGGCCCAGATGCTCTCATAAGCCTAGCCCAGACTTTCACCCATGTCCCTTCAAAGCCAACACCTGTTTCCCCTGTCCAGCTGGGACACATGTGGGATACAATGGGTGCCTTTTCCATTTCCCATGCAGTCATCTAGCTTCTTCTTTAAGAGGGCTATAGATGTACTCTGCTAGATATGGGGAGGGAGTGTATTTACCAACAGTGTATTGTGTGGGACACTACGCTATCCCACCAACAAGTACTATACATGTCACAGACCAGGTGAGGGCCTTGCGTGCATGTTGCATGATTGGGGTTTGTCTTACGGATATGCAGAAATGCCATCAAGGCTGGTTTGGAAATGGGCCTTGTATGCCAGACACAGGTTGCCTATGATCTGTCCATATGAGACTGAGTACAGGGACAGCGCTTTCAGCCTATCCGTAGAGGATAGGTGTTACAGATGCTGGATTTGCCTTGTCAGGAACCTCTGTGGTTTCTGCAACTGCTGCATTTCCTTGGCAAGTTACATGCCAAAGGAGCCATTGTACTCAGTAATGCATCTGCTAATGGTGGAGTACAGGAATGCTGTGGCCTCCTGGTTCCTGGATGACATACCCATATTTCTGAGTGGGCCATGTAGACAGCCGTCCATACAATGGTGCCCGCATGGTGGGAAACTGTCAGCTTGCTACCAGCCTTGGTGCACAAGTCACCTCACACTTGATTGCATGCTCAGTGCATTGTTATTACTGTCATAATTAGTGTGGGTGGCATCTACAACAACAGGGAAAATGATGCATCTCCTGGCATTCAGTTTGAGCAAATGTTTCTTGCAACGGTCATTAATTTGGGTAAGGGTCTCTTGGAGGATGCACACATCAGTAGGGAAATGTAAGGCAGTGGCCAGCTTGCAATCATCTGTAAACCTTGTCATCCAAAGTCCACTGGTTTTGTCTTGTATCTCAGAAATGTATATCTCAAGCAGTAGAGGCCCCCAGACCAATCCTTGGGTTACACCACTCTGTAAGTGTCTACTACTAGATGTGGCTTTCATTGCTTTGACTGAGTGAGTACTATCATTGAACCAGTTAGCTACCCATTTGGTAACATACAGGTTGATGCTTAGCTGTGTAGGCTTATGTATCATGGCCACCTGGGGATTATTGTGAGAGATGTGAGCTAGGTGAAAGTAGGCAGTGTGCACCATCTACCCCTCATCCTTGTGTTTGTTGACAGCTTCAGAGAAGTTGACCAGGTTTAACAGGCCTGATTTCCCTTTGGCAATTCTACACTGTGTGAGCTCAAGCATTTTGAGGTTACCAATGTCCCCGTTCATAAGGTCCTTGATATTGGCTTCCATGTCCTTGCAGATCAGGCTAGTTTAGGTTGATGTGCATATGATTGGCTGGGTCAGTGGATTGCTCAGTGGATTGCTCTGCCTTTGTGTATAGGGATGACAATTGCTGTCTTTTGTGCGGATGGGATGACACTGGTGCTGAGGCTTTGGTTGACTACAGTGTGTAATGGAGCTGAGAGCTCCTGCCTGAGATCATGTAGGATGCAGCCAGGATGGTATCAGGCCTATGGAGACTAATGTGTGTTGCCTTTAAGAGGGCATTATGGACCTGCTTCCTGATGATGAGGGGAGGGGGGCAAGGGGCTGTGCATGTTCATGTGTACCGATGGGGGGACAGGGTGTGATGTTTACACTTAGCCTATCTGCAGCAGGTTGGCTATATCTATGCTGTATGTGCATGTGGTGTTATTGACCACCACTTCAGAGAAAATTTGGGTGTTGCCTCTGTGATTGCAGACATATGTGTAGAAGGCCTAGGGATTGGCCTTGGTGGATGTGTGAAATTTGCACTCAAAGTTAGCCTTAGGGTAATTCACCTGTGGTGACCTTATTTGCTTGTTCAGACCAAGGTGACATTGCTTCCAGTTAGACACCTGCTCCTTCTTGGCCCTGTCCAGCAATTATTTCCACCTATTATGGTATCTGTGTATTCCTGCTGTCCACCACAGAGGTTTACCCTACCTTGAGGGAGATGATTTTGTCCTGTCAGGTATTGCTGATTCCATACAGCTATGTAGATACTCACATAGTATTGTGGTGTAGGTTTGAACACTATTGCTAGTTCCAGCTGATGGGACAGTGGCTACTTCTACCTGCTCTGAGGAGATTTATAGTCAAATTTGAAAAGTGTTTTTGTTTGCCCTAATAATGGAGGGGGGGGGCAGGTGAGATGGTGACCATAACAGTGATGGCTATGTGGTCAGAACTTACCAAGGAGGATGACACTGTAGGAGTGCTATAGTGGCTTTTCGTGTTGGTTAGGACCAGGTACAGGATATTTCTACATCATAGGAGTGATGACCAGCTGATCCAATGCATTTCCATTGACAAAGCCAAGGAATCTCTGCATTCATGTTCAGGTAGAACAGGTCATGCACACTATGGTTGGGTAGTTAAAGTCACCTAGGAGCAGGTTAGATGGTTGAAACTTGACAGATTCAAGCAAGTCCAGATAGGTGTAGTGGGTGCCCAGAATCATGGTTGGAGGTCTGTAGCTAGCTATAATTTGAGTAGGTGTTTTGTCAACAGTTAACTGCACTTAAGATATCTCTCATGCATCATACTGTTTGGCCAGCCTGGAGGTGTGTATGTGTATGTTAATGTTTAAATCTCCACCTCCTGTGGCTTTGCAGCCCTCCATTTGGTATCTAAACATATGGTGGGATGAGAATCCTGGCAAGTTATTGTGCTCTCCATATCTGCAAACCAGGTGTCAGTGACTACATAAATGTCAGTGTCCTCCAGGGCAAGGTACACTTGCAATGACATGAGTTTCATGCTAAGACTCCTAGATCCTGTCAGAGCAAGACATCTGCACAAAGGCACACATCAATGGTTGGCAAAGGCCATAAAATAGTGACACTTCATAAATCCATCTGTAACACACTTAGTTGCTAGCATCCGCATTCACAGTAATACTCCGTAAATGTTGACATCCATTTGTGTTTCAGACATCATATCCTTCAGGGATGTTATGTTACAACAAACCCTGTAATACCAGCAACAGTTTCAGTTTGTAACAACATTTTGTGAGATATGTCCCTCTTTTCAGCCCCCTGTCCCCCAAGTATGTCAGGCTTTGTCCAGATGTCTTGCACTAAGAGGTTCACAGGCATGGCATATCATTATTTAGTGACTTCACTCATGATATCATCCTAGTGATTTAGCAGAATCATGAAATGTTATGAGGCAGTGGCCATAAATATGGTCCCACACCCTGGACATTCTGTGGGAATCTGTACAGTTGAGTTATGTATGTCTGACTATTGTTAACAGACTGTCAAGACTATATAGCAGTGCAGTGTGTAAATGTTTGTTGGGCTGAGTAGGGAAAATGGCAGAAGTGAGTGTCACAGATGCTTTTCTATCTGACTGTGCATGCTGCTGCAGTTGCTGGTGGTCTATCAGGTGTATATGTTTGTAGAAGCAGACTGAGAAATGTCCTGTAGCACCTCAAGATTCCCAGTAGAATGTGACTTGGGGCAGTATATGTCAGTGTAGTGTGTGACTGGCAGTCAGGATATGTTTGTTCAAACAGTCATTATACTGTAGAGTTCAGTTGGGGTACTGGTATCTTGCTGTGACTGTGGTGCAAATGGTTGTGGGTGGATAATTGCTCATCGATGTCTGCTTTTTCCTACAGTTACATCACTGTAGTGCATGATATATTTGCAAATGCATGAGTAATTCCCCAGAGCAGAAATGAGGTAGTGCCATGTTGGTCTGACTGTAGTTGAGAAGGTGCTGGGTGAAATGGTTAGCAGCAGTGTTTTTTCCCTTCTGTTACATGACTGCAGTCATACCTCTCTACTGTCCATATTTCTATACACTGTCCAGACGCATGGCTCATATGTTTGGTCTGTTCCACATAACAGTTGTGGCTTTCTGACAAATCACTGGGATGATGTGTACATTGACATCAGTAAAGGATAACAATCATTTCTGTTTCAGACTTGAAATCTATCAGAAAGTATATGTTAAAACAAACCATGCTACTCTAGCAGACTTATACACTTATAACAGCCATATTTCAAATATGTCACTATTGGCCCCTTTATCCCCCCACTTTGTCAGGCTTTTTGCAGCTATCTTGCAGTAAGAGGTTGAGTGTATATACATATATATATATAAATATATATATATATATATATATATATATATATATATATATATATATACATATATATATATATATATATATATATATATATATACACACACACACACACACACACACACACACACACACACACACACACACACACACACA
>NC_056731.1:711599565-711643183 GCF_019279795.1 Protopterus annectens
TGCGTCTGATGATGATTTTGAACAGGCTTCTGACCATTTTGCGAAATGTTTAATAGATAGGAGTTATCATTCTAAGGAAATAGAAAATGTGTTGACTAATAAGATAATGGTACATGAGAATAAGGATTCACCTTATTTTTCTGCATCCCATAAAGCTAAACAAAGTAATAGATATATAAATATAAATAAGAATAAGCTTGGTTTAAATGAACAAAGGATAAAAGTTCCACTTACTTTCACTAGTGACATAGATTGTCTTTGTAACATTATTACGAACAATTGGAAACTTCTTATGTAACATGAATGAATTAAACAAGTGGTGGGAGAAAAGCCCTCCTTTCTCTTTAAAAATTGTAAGAATTTAAAATAAAGGCTCTGCAACCAGCCTGCTGCCACCAGATGGATAAAGAGTCAAAGGAAGGGTACTTTTTCTTGTAAGTGTTGCAAGGCTTGTAAATATATAAAAAAGGACAATGTTTTTATTCATCCTGTTTATGGGAATAGATATTCCCCTAATTTGTATATTGATTTTATCACTAAACATCTAATGTACTTAGTTGTTTGCAAGCACGGTTCATGTTTTGATATTGGAAACATGGATAGGCACTTGAAAGAGAGGATCTTGCAACATGCCCAAGATATTTTGTTAAATAACAATGATGCTGCATTAGCTAAACATTTTGATTTATTTCCTACACATACATTTGCTTTAATGGTTTTGCAAGTAATTGATCCTAGTATTAGAGGTGGGGATGTTTTTAGTGACACTGAGTATTCTGAATTACAGTGGATAGCTGAATTATAGGCTGATAAGTACCCCGCGTTAAATGCTCACCTTCCTATCAAACCTGTGTTAAAGAAACATCATTTAGTATGTAGATTTTGATTGGTTGGATTTAGTTTAAATATGCTGTTGTTGTATGATGATTTTAAGATCTGAAGAAGGTTTTTACTGAAAGCACTTATCTGTTCTTTCTAATAAAGTCTTCATTTTATGTCCCTCTATGTGGTGTTCACACTGGTTTTTCAACTTGGTTTTTGCCTTTGCCTTTTATAGTATTGGACTTTAATGCTCCATTGTTTTTTTTTTTATCTTGACTGTATTATAAGCACGTACAGTTGGCAACAGAGTAAATGTATGTGCATCTAAGTTGTATTGACACCTCATTCTAGCACATACCATAAGCTAACTGACACAAAGTCAAAGTATTCAGCAACTGCACATTGTACACAAGAAGATTGTTAAAGATTGAGGTTCCTGACTCAGGAAAATCAGGCTGCATTTTTCTGTTCTTCATTCTCTGTAAAAGTGCTTTGCTGTTATCAAGTGTAAATAGAATCCATTACATCCATAATCCAAAATAATAATGAAAATAAAGGAGTCTGGGATCAGCATTCCGTGCAAGTTCAAAGTTTCTCAAATAAGAATATCAGTCTTAGCAGAAAGGAGGAAAAAGAGCAGTCTAGGTTCAGTAATCGCTGAAAGTCAATATTTTTAAAACAAATCCAAATTTTCTTGTCACTTAAACAAAGTTGTGTGAAACACATAGAATGTTCTGTTTCAACATGAGGTTTTGTAGCTTTTGATATGAGACAATGTATGTGAAAACAGTTTCTTTATATCACACACAGCTACATTATTATTATTAAAAGAATGGTTAAAATGTTCACTTTTAATAAAATATTCAACTCTTGATATTTCTACATCTAAGAACATATTAAGCTCCTGTCAAGAGCACTATGCTAACCCAGTTTCCAGATCAAAATGTAACAAAAGTGCTGACTGTAGCAATGACAATCTATCAATCTATCTATGTATCAGTTTATCCATCTATCTATATGCTCATAGGTTCGTAGGATCATAGGCATATAGTAGGCTAATGACCACCAGAGCCTTTATAAGCCTAGCCACAAACCCCAACCATACCTCTTAACCTGGAAACATCAAAAATCTGGACAAAGGCCCATGAAAAATAGGAACAAATCTGTGTGCTGATTAACATAAAATTTGCATACATAATTATGCAACCCCATCCACTCTGATGGAATTGTGGGATACCAACTTTCAAACACAAATTGAAGAACAGACAACCGAAATATGACCCCAGACCCTGTAGAAATGGTAACTATTTTTTTAAATGTGTAGCAATAATGTTCACTGGGAAGGGAGAAGATGATGAATCTTATGATTTTGTTTTTGGTGACTTGCAGTATGTGGGTTTTGTGGTAAAAGTAGGGCATTTAATAGTTGGCAATTTTCTAATCTTAGCAAAAGAATATTATAGTTTGCTAAGACCTCCAAACATCATTCTCCATGGCCTACTGATCAGTGGCGTAGCTAGAGTTTGTGCCACCCAGGTCCATCTGAGTTTTCCACCCATCCCCCTCACAAAATCATGGTTGAATGGGCCCCCCCGTACAAAGACCTCCCCCCCAGCAGCCATTCCAATGTCCCATTACTTGGCTATTTTGCCCCATTTACCATAACCACTGTAATGTGTGTACTGCTTTACTTCTACAATGATTATATGAATTTCATTAAAGCTTTTATTTTGCATTTTATAGCACAAACACTGACAGACATCTGCTAAATAAAGCAATACAGTCTCATGGTGAAAACAGACTTAGCATTAAATCTTCTCTGCCTTTGAAACTCATATTCATTGAAACAGCATTGAAACCCACATTCAACGAAAATGCATCTGGCCAGTGACGAATAAAGATTACCTTTGGGCTGTTTTCAAATCATAGGCCCCTTGCATAAGAAACATACATGTTTTCTTTGATACACCTTCCTGATTGTATTAAATTATATTATATTCCTTGTATAATACAACACACTTGTTAGAGCACATTTTAAATTTATTGTTTTTAACATTTTTCTGATAAGCAATGAAACAAAATGTATGAACCAGTAATGACAAAATGGCCCAATTCAAAACATTTCCATCATAAACGTCTACTTAAACTTCTACAGTCCACCAGTATCAGTAAATATGCACAAACTCTGCAGAAGTAAAAGTCATCTAAATAATTTCACATTAAAGAGATCTGTAACTTAAGAGATTGCTACTAGCAAACAACTTTATATATCATTGTTTCATCTACAGATAAAGTGGCTGTTGTCCTTGAGGGATAAATTGCCTGTTACATTAAAAAAATGATAAGTTACTAATATTGCAATAGGGAGTGGATGGCAAACTGATAACAAGTTCATAGTTACTAGTTATCTCAGCCAAAGAGGACATTCTCAGGATTGTAGCATCCACCCCCTTTAAAAGTATAACACAGTATAGTATCAGCAATCCATTTATATGCTGTGGGAGTAGAACCCACAGCCTTCTGCATCAAAAGCAAGCATTCTACCTGTTATGCTACTAATACAAGCAGACTTTGTATAAGCAGCACTAAACTTCTCTCCCCTGAGGAACTATGCAACACAACTTAAGAAATCTGGAAAAAGCCAAAATGTATTGGGGGGGGGGCAAAGGCCTAAAAACAGGAACACATTTTAAACATTGCTTGAACAATCTTAAAAAAGTTGCTACTTGCTAGACTAAAATGTTTTGTGTTACCATACATTTCTTGAAAGACGGCCATTTAAGTTTCAGTCTTCCTATTATTATTATTTAGTGAATTCAGTTCTCACTATTTGTTATAAATCCACAAACTTTACAAGGAGCAGGCCAAACAGCTGGTGTGGGTATGGAATTCAGGCTTTGCTCCTTGTATCTAAGGTACAGGGTTTGAGCCTCACTAACTCTAACTACCAGGTATGCTACCTGGGGCATTTTACACACATCCTCCCACCCCATGAGCAGATAACATAACACTTGGCCAGGAATAAAATAAAGAGAGGCTAACAGTTAATCCAGGCAACAGAAAAATTAAAGAGATAACTGAACAGGCCCAACAATGGTTAATGGCAAATGCAGTCCAGTTTAGTAGTAGATAAAACCTGAACACTTGATAAAATAAAGAAATAAATGAGCAACCAACAAATAAACTGAAATGGCCAAATTCACAACAAATGAATGAACTTATGATAAAATAAATGAATTGCACACTGAAAGCTTTTGGGCCTGTTAGATAAGTTTTCTTACCTGGAGACTGGGACATGATGTGGGCGGACTCTGCAAAACTTATGCACATCTGCCACCACTGCTGTTTATTCCTTTATTTCCTTCCAGTCCAACAGCAGTAGCTGATGTCATCATGCATGCCCATGTAAGCTGACGATGGGTGGTGACTGGTGACATCAGCCATAAATTTAAAGTGGTGAACTGGTAATACAAAAAGAAAAAGACTTGGAAATTTGGAAATTAAGGGGGCCACTTGGGAATTTGTGGCACTCCAGTATTTTGCCCTCAAAACTGGTAAATACTGAGGAATTCAGTAAGGATGAGAGGTCTGACCCCAACCCAGTTTTGTCCCTATATATCATGGGTGTTTATTATGAGGGGTATATTAGGAAGTTTCCAAAGATTATGTGGGGGGGAATGTTAGTTTGGGCATAGTTGCTATCTGCATCTGATTATCAGAGACATGGGGGCTTGACCTGGGGTGAATTTTTCATTTCCCATCCATCATTCAGATTACACTTAAATAGGGTTAGGGATGGACTCTGATTACCATGGATGGGAAGCCTGCTAAAGAGAATGGGAATCCACTGAGATACATATCTAAATCACTGACATTCCCTATTTATATGTGCAAGAAAAATTTAAATCCTTGGGTCTTGTGGTTCTGAAGATGTTCATGTTGTGGAAGTACAAAAGGATGCCTTGTATAACAGGCATAAATTGCATCTCAGTAACCTGTAGAAGACCTATAGAGATAGGGCTTTTAGAAGATCCATATAAGGTAATGTGTTCATACCCTGGATTCTACTGGTAAGGAATCTTTGTGGGAGTTTATGTCTGATAAGGGCCTACTCAAGTGGCACTCTGATTTCCTTGGACCAGGATGAAATGCCCTTACTTATAAGTTGGACGACACAGAATCATTTTCTTACTGAATTGGTCAAATGTTGGTCAAAGGACAGATTCCTGTCTACATATGTTCCCCGATTTCTAACTACTTGGTTAACTCTTATGGGTGTCTTTTTGATGGAGTAATTAGCTCAGGAAGTTATTTTACCAAAAGACACTATAATGTATTTCTTGGCAATGAGTTTTCATTTGTGACTTTGGCACCATTCATTTGTCTGTGTTAGATCCTCTTATAAGATGGCTGTATCATGGAAGAAGCTATGATATCACTCAATTTGCTGTCATCTGTGTAGCTGGTCAGCCAGAGGTACTTGACTTAAGCTTTCACCTCTGAGGAGTAGATGCTGAATAAGAATGGCCGAAGCATGGAGCCCTGAGGTCTCACTATTCCTGACTTCCCGGGTCCTGTCTGTGAGACAATTAGCTATCCAGTGATTAATATAGGGGCTCCTACCCAGTTCTGTGAGTTTGTCAACTATACCTGAGTGGGGTATTGCACTGAATTCCTTAGCCAGGTCCAGGTAGGTGGTATGCACCATTTCTCCTCATCCATTGCCTTGGTGACCTTCTCAAAGAATTCCAGCAGGTTTAGTAGTCATGACCATAGTCTGACAAAGCCAAAATGGATTGGGTCTAGTGTCCGAAGCTTACCTATGTAAATGTTGATCATTTCCATGTTAATTCATTCCATTGCTTTGTATATCAGACTAGTAAGAATAATGGATTTGCAGTTTTAGGGGTCAGTTCATGGTCCTCTCTTTTGAAGTGGGATAACCATTGCAGTCTTCCATTTACATGGTACAAAGCCTATTTTGAGGATATATTATATGGTCCTGATAGGCCATGATTCAAGCTATTTAGGAAGCATTCCAAGATATTGTCAGGGCCTATTGAAGCTGTGTTTTTGGCTTTAGTGAGTGTTGCCAGGTCTGCTCCCTGCTACCATTTGGGGAGGTTATGCTATTGGGTATTTCATGAGGAGAGGCAGGGGTAGTGAGGGTGAAGTTTGAGCTGAATTTGTCAGCCAGCATATTTGCCATGTTGCTCTGCTCAGTAAAAGTAGCACAACTGACCACCAGTTTACCACATGCATTTGAGGATATGGATACAGCTGTTGAAGTTCTTGTGGTTGTCCTTAGCATACAAGGCTGCCTTGATCTCATAAATGACATTGTTGGACTTAATGAGTCCTCTTAGTTTCCTGTTTAGTTTAATTAGAGAACTCATAATTATGGGAGTTGATATTCCTGATTTTAACAATGACTTCATTTCTTTTGTTATATACCCTATTAAAGTTGGGATTCTACCAGTGTGGCATGCTTTTAGGGATGCTCTCCCATACTGGAAAGTACTAGATCCAGTATGTTTAAACCTCTGGTGTGTGTATACACTATCTAGTCAACGGTATTCATGTTAATAAAGTCCAGAAATTGTTTACCTCTGAGTTTGAAGTGCTCTGTGTTCCTCAATCTATAGTGGGGTAGTGAAAGTTTCCCATGAATAGTGTATTTGATTTAACAGTCAGTGTCACCAGCAGATCTAGGTATGAGATATGGGATTCTTGGCACATAAAGGTGACCTATTGCTTTCTAATATATTGTTCAAGACTCCTCCACTATTATATCTGTCTGTGCAGCTAGTGGTTTAAATGTGTGGAAGACACTGAAACCTTGTACTTCCAGAGTACTTTCTGTACATTTAAATCACATCCCAGTAATGGCACAAGTATTTATGATCTCCAGAGTAAGGAGAGCTTGTCAGGTGTGGAGTTTCTTGCTTAGACTCCTAGCACTGAGCAGTAACACCTTTAGGTTTCTTAGGATTTTATTTACTATGTCAGTAGGTTTGTCAGTTTGACATTGCCTAAAAAGACTCTAAGGATATGAATAAAGTATTAGCCAATATTTAGAATCCTGGTGTGGACAGGTACAGACCATATTTTGCAAAGTAATGTGATTCGTTAACTATGTCCTGCAATGCTGACAAATTTTGAACCCCCTGGAAAGACACTAGAAACTAAGCCAACTATTGAAGTCAATCACCTTTTCTTCATGCTATGGCACAATTATTGGCGAAGATAGAATGCTGTTCCATAAAAAACAAATACCTGTGTGTGACATATGTTCAGAGAAATCAATAATGTCTCTCTTCATATAGTCCAGTGAGGTATATCTCAGGTGATTAACACCCACATGGACTATGACAGAATCATACTGGCACCTGTGGTGTGGTGACTTGAATGTGGGCATAAATTGGCAGGTCCTGGCTCCAGATAAGCAATAACCATTGTATTCTCCTTTTCCAGTCTGGTAAGTGGGCATTTGTGTGTCATACAATGGAATTCCTTAAGACAAAAGACCTGGATAATGTGTTTGCTTGCCTTATGGGCTTTGCTCTTGGGGATCCACTGATGTAGGCAGATGTATATTGTTTGGTGTTGCTCTTGGTGAGTACTTTAGAGACTGCTGAAGATAGGAGTTGCTGTTAATAGACTTAGGAGATCTTTGAGCTTGGCAAGATTGCTATTTAGTGCTTCAACATAAGTTGGTCTTTGGGTATGGTGAACACTATGTGCGGTGCATGTAGTGTGTATGTTCTTGACAACCTTGTTTGCATGAAAGATTTTTGCCTCCAGTGAAATTGTGCATGTGCCACTCTCACATAATTTTTTTTGTTTCTTTAAGGGTTAAATGCTTGTCTGTGAACATGAGACAATTGCTATATTATCTTAGGATACCCATATCTACCAAGCTGGCTATGGAGACATTTGGAAATTGCAAATCGATGTTGTCCATGCCTGTGTTTGGGTGTGCTACTGTAGGTTATTGACTGGGTTATAGAGAGGTCTCATTGGGTCGTCTCTAAGGACTAACCCTAGGCTAGATTAGACTGTGCTACAAATTGATAGTACTGTTGTTTAGTACTGCTGTTTAATGTGTAAAGTAGCTATTCTAAGTTTGTCTCCATGCAATGCCTTTGTTTTGCCCACCCTAAGTTACAGATTTCAATTCTCAGGGTAGTTTTACAGAAAAAAATAACTCAAGACCAATACTGGTTTGATTGATGGGCACTTAGTATTATGGAAATGGAAATCACTGGGTGGGAAAAGTGTTTAAATAGTTTACACAACATACAATACAAAAAAGAGAGGAGGAGCATTAGAAGTCATATTACAATAAGGGATGAAAGCCAGAGACACAGCAAATTAAAACCTCAAGAGAAAAAGTGTGGGAAAATTGGGGAAAGATTCAAGCTGCAAGAGGCAAACTCACTAGAGATGGAGCCAATCAAATAAAACAAATATTGCAGCTCAATTCCTATATCTAGAATTCCAGAAACTGTAGATTAATGTCCCAGCAGGGGCTACAGCTGACACAAAGAACTGGGGTAAAAACATCACCAAGGTAAACAGAAATGCACTGGAATGCAAACTTAATCAGGTTAATGATAAGCAGAATGTATGACTCTAGCAACAAAACTAGAATATAAACAGCTGTAAAAGAACTTAAGTACAAATCCTCAAGCAGAGTTCATAGTACTGCCACAAGTGCAATCCCACAATACACTAAGGCACCAGACTGTGCAGAAATTTACCAGTGAACACTGCTTATGGAAAGAAATTATAATAAATGACTAAATGAGGCTCACATCTGGCAGTATTTCAAAGTTCTGCTACAACTGTGAATGAAACTACAAGATGATGGCACAAGATAGGGGTCAGAATACAAACAGCTACCTTTTACAAGTAATTAAATTATGGGGATAGAAATGCAATATACTGTATAAACAATGCCAAAATCTTGCAGTAATACACAGTCTTCCCACAATTGCTAATGAGGCTCAAGACTAAAGTCCCAGAACAAACTAAAAAAATGCAAACAAATAACTTCTTGGCTAAAACATGGAAAAGAAGCAGAATAGTACAAAAAAGTATCAAAACATAGGTCATTATAAGGACAACTTAAAATACTTAAGCAAAATTTAAATAAAAGCGTTTTTACTTCCCTTTTGATGAAAAGCTTGTTTCTTACAAGTTGAGGATTTACACACCTTTCAGAGTCTTGAACAAAAAACTTTAGGTGGGTGTAGTTCTTTGCTGAATATAGCAGACTTGCTAGGGAATGATCCAATCAAATAAGTCCAATAATGGAGCACTAGTCCTATGAGTCTGATCTACAGATCAATGACTCAGGGTTGGTTAGAATTTCAGAAAGTTTAGCTTGAAGGGGTTTCCACACTTCTCAGAGTCTGAGAGGTTCTAGCATGTGATGTGGAAGTCTGATGAGACCTCTTGACTGGATGTAGCACTTTCTTAGGATGCACATGGTGTATGGCCTACTTGTTCACCAGGTATGCACATTGCCACTTCCTTGTCTACTGCCAGCTGTGCCCTGATGTATGTTTGGAAAGTCCTTAATCATTTGTGGGAGTTGGCTACATGGATGCAGTGTATGAAAACCAAAATGGTATTCCCCTGGCCTCCACCATTCCAATTTACAAGTGAATTTCCTTAAGTGTACGGTGTAATACTCTAATAATTTCTACCTTATTCTCCCAGGGTGTAGCCTGGGCCTGAACTATGTTGCAGTACATCTGCTGCTGGACAGGCAAGGCATTGTCCTTCTCTGGGGCAAACAATGAAAAATGTCTTTGTCCAGCACAATTATGTACAGGCAAAACAGTGAGTACTGCTACCTTTGTAAAGGTTGTCACCTCATCAATGTGTTCAGTCTGTGCAGAGGAAGCAAGTGTTGAGCTACATGATGTCTCTGATCCCACCCCAGTTGTAATATAATTTCCTCATAATGTTGAATGTATGAGCCTACTGGGTAGTGGACCTTGCAATACACTTTTCAGCTGTATGTCATGCTACTTAGGCTATGCCATTAGAATGAGACCAATGGCGTCATTGCCAACAGCATTTCTACTATTAACATCAGCTTGCTGTGGTATATCAGAACTTCTGATTTTTATCTGCTGGTGCCCACTTAAGAAACATGTAATGATGTAGCTAAGGTGACATGTAACAGATTTATGACTTTGTATTAAACCTATGATGTCCATACTTACCGTATTGTGTCTGCAGAGCTGGTGCTACAGCTGATGGTGATAGAGTAACTCTAGAGTAAACATTTAATAGTTATATGTACACAGATACAATGGCAAGTACAGCCTGAAATGATCAGAACCACCTTTTGTATTACCTATATCTGGATGTTGGAGGTATCTACATATACTTATTTCAGTGTTACCCTAAATGATTCCTGTATAATGCTCCTACTCTGGATTAAAATCATCAGCCCTTAAAGAGTCCTCCTCATCAGGTGCTAAAGGTGTGGTACTAGAAGGCCAACTACCAATGCTGCTATGGGCAAGTGCATTCTGTCTAGTCTTTGTCTTTGTATGTCACACCATGTCAGAAGTTCTTTTCATATATGGTACCAAAGTGCAGTTCCTTCCCCCATAGCATTTATCTCAGCAACATCATGATCCCATGCCTTTGATCATTTTGCCTGCTTTGGCTCTCGCTTTTCAAAATATATTTTCTATACATTCTAAGTGCTTCTATGAGGATGTATTTTTTTCTTCAGGACTGAAGTTGTCTCTCTTGTGCCTTGCTCTCTGATGCTGTATTATTTTCTTTTAAAAATACAGTTTGCAAATCATAATATATTATTGCCCTATCAGCAAACAATTTTTGTGGCATGCATTTCACTAAGGAATTGAACAATGGCAAAAACAAAGTTAAACATTACTTATGTACATGACAGCTCTACTTAGTCCCTCTGCTGTAATGATTTTCCTTCCCTTTGTATCATTGTCTATATTATACATTTATCACCTGTACTATGTGTAACACTGTTTAATGTGGAATGTATGCCTATGAATTTTAGATGGGAAGGTGAGAGAATGTGAATGAGAAGCAATTCCTAAGTTATTTATTCCTTTAGTTATATTAAGGTAGTATGTGCTTTGGACTTGAGCATTACCATCCAAGGTATTCTACACTCTATATGCAGATAAGTTGAAACTATGTAGAGTGATTACATGTGCTACAGATGGGCATGTTTGCAAAAGAAATTGCTAAATTGACTATTTGGGCACAGTAGAATAATATGCTGATAAATACATTAAAAACTAAGCATATGAGATTTGGATGACATAAACTGAAAGGTGAATATTTAATACAGCCCACTGTGATTGAAAATGTAGATTCATTTAAGGACCTGTGTATAATGGTAGATCCAGCTTTGAGTTTTTCTAATCATATCAACTAATTGGTTAATGACAGTTATAGAACTATATGTTGTATAAAAACATTCATATAGTTTAGGAAATCAGAAATTATTAAGTCATTGCTTGTTAGTTATTTTAGACCTAAACTTGAGTATTGGATAACAGTATATAAACCTTATTAGAAAACAAGCATGAGTAAACTAAGAAGACTACAGCAGAAATATTGCAAGGGGATCCATGAATTTGAAAATTTAAGACTAAACTATCTTAACTGATACAGTGTCTCATATAGATATTTATGAGAAGACCTTATTCAGGTATATAGGATATTTAAAGACAACTACCTCTGGGAATGTTTGAGGTTATCAAAAAGTAGAAGAGAATCTGAGGCTTGGCCAAGATAGTGCCAAGCTAACAGCCTTTCTTTTATGCTCTGCTACTTAACAGGAAGTTTAAAAAACAACATAAATGATCTATTCAGAGAAAATATATTTATAAACTTATACTGAACCAGTTTATCTAAAAATATTCATGAATTTCTGTAATTTTCCTGCCAATAATTAAACAGAAAAGAATACAACAAACATCTCAAGATGAGGCACACAAAGTCAATCTCTCAAAACCAACCTACAAAAAGAACTGCAATCTCTACTTATTAATATATATATTAAAATATATTAATATATAAGAACTTTAAATTAAAATAAATAAAATGGATAATAAACTGGAAGACTATACAAAACAAATGGAACAATTTCATTAGATGATCAAAGAACAAAAAGCTCAAATATCAGGAATGGAGTATGCCTTAAATGATATAGAAGGAAGAATGTCAAAAGGAGAAAACCTTACAGAATTTGTTTTAAAACAAAATAATACATTATTAAACAAAAACTGATAACAGAAAACAGATCCAGATGAAATAATATTATAATCTTTTGTATACCAGAGGGATAAGAAGGTGATAATATAGTTAATTTCTTAACTTCTTTAGTTCCAAAAATACCAAACTTACTTAACTCAATGTCTTTTGGTGTAGAAAGGACAAAGAGATCCCTAGTAGTTTTTTCAGTGAAGACAAATCCTTTTCCAAGGTCTATTATTGTTAGATTCCTTTCTAGTCAAGATAATGTATTAATTTTAAAGACTGCTTGGTTGAGTTTCCTATTACAGTAAATTACACTATAAAAAGATTTGACAATGACTACTTCACATCAGTAATTTCTAAAAGAAAAATCTTTTTGACCACTAATTAAAGAACTCAGAAGAAGAAAACTAAAGTGCATCTATTGTTTCTTGCAAGACTGAAAATATTTCTTTCAGATGGGGCAAAAACATTTGATAGCTTTGAAACTGCCATAATATTTATTCAGAAAAAGAAAACAATGGACCAAATATAAGAGATGTAGTGGAACACAATATCCTTGAAGAGACAAGCAAAGAGAAATGGATGGAAAAATAATGAAAAGAAGAAAAATGACTTGATTATAATATAGCATCAGTACTGAGTCTATATATATTTGCCATGACAGTTATATAAAAAATTTGAAATTTTAGAGTAATTTAATATTTGTCCAACTTATAAATATAAACAGGAGAACTATTTATGAAAGTTTCTCACATTGGTGATGTAAATAGTTCTTAATTATATTCACAATTACACATATTCTTTTCCTTTTTTCTTTCCTCTTTCTCTACTTAGAAGTTTTAAAAATTAAAATTTAACCAATTAAGAATTAATAGATAAATTATAATGGTTATTCATTTAATTTAACATATTACTTCTAATAAATATGTATAGATAGATATATTCATAACTTTTGTGTGGAGGGGTTAGGATGGTATGAATGGTGGCATGCTTTATTTAATTAGTTATGAATACAATATATTAATATGGAGTATTAGTACAACAAAAGGTAAATATTTATATAATAATATGAAGTTTGATTTAAAGTATAATTTTCTATATTATTAGACCACAAAAAGAAGAAGTGACCAGGAAATCTTTACTGTTTATTAAAACAGACATCTTCAAATCACTGCTCTAGCGCCTTGGCTTATACAAGCCTTTAACAGAGTATGACTTATTCCAAGAAAAATTTCATTAAATACTTTTTACCAAGCATTAATTAATCAATTAACCTCAATTACTCAATTTATATAATATTTAAAGCAATATTTTTTTAAACAAGTTCATAAAAAACATCTCCAATTACATTATTGATTAAGTCCAGCTAGACTTAAAGTATTATATTTTAAAATAAATATAGATTCTTTTTCCCTTAACTTCTTTTTAACATCTATTGTACTAAAATTTGCCTTTTCAATGCATTATAAAATGGTTACTTGTAATCCACCAAATTCTCCCCCATGCTTTGCAAGAAAATGAAATGCAACTGGGCTAACTTGACTGCCCTTTTTAATATCACGAATATTCTCTTTTACCCTAGTTGCTAAACTTCTTTTGCTTTCTCCAATGTAATATTTATTACATGGACATTTCAAACAATAAATTATTCCTTCACTATTGCAACTATGTAAGCCTCTTTCCTGAAATTTTATCCCATTCACTCTTGTGGAAGTGTTTTTTTTTATATATATTTTTATTTTATATATTTTTTAATAATTTTCTATATATTTTAATTAATAAAATTAGACACTGACATGCACGAAATGTCTTAGGACTGTTACTATAGGAAAGGTAAACCGTTGGGGAGGAAGGGCAACATTCAGCAGTTTTGCTTTCTTTCTGTCTTGCAAGTTCAACTTTCAGGTGATTTGTATTAAAGTTATGCATGATATGGTGGGGAACTGTGGACTTTTGTTGCGATGTTGTCACCTTATTGAATGATGTATGGTGGAGGCATAGTGGTGGTATGTTGGGTTTTACAGCTGATGTGATAGCAGAGGTTGACAATCTCTGATGTGTTTTGGGGACTATTTAGATTGTCTGAGATCATCTGTATACAGTGGGGTGCTCTCTGTATTCATAGTGGTGATTATGTGAGGCTAGCTGTTTTTTTGTTTGCTTGTTTGTTATTTGTAGATTGGAGTTTTAGATGGTTATGTGGATGTGGTGAGAGACGTTTGTTGTTTGCGATGGGATCTGGCTCTCTCTGTATGTAATGGATAGTGAGATGGTATGTGACTTGCTGTAAGCTGTGAAAAGGAAGCATGTGAATATTTACAAACAGTTTTATAAAGGGAAATAGGGGGAAAGAGTGCTCCTTAACTAGTTCCCACCACATGCATGTGCTGAATTAAGGGCTTTGTATCAATGAAGCATTCATATGACATAAACTAGCAGTTTAAGGCATCATCAAATTTTGCAGCTGAAACTTTTAAAGGTATATGTACTTATCTAAAATATGGGTTAGGTGTATTAGAACAAAGTATTTTGGGAATCAAATACTTTATCTTATATAGCAGAGTTTAGTCTTTATACGTAAGATGTTGTAATAGGAGCTGAAACTATTGCATAAGATCACACGAGTTAACATATTGAAATATAGCCAGTTATTAAAGATGACTTATACAGTAAGAAATGGCATTACCTTACAAGATATGTGTAGAAATAACAAGAACCTGCTTTATTTTCATAATTAATTGTAACTAGTACACACACACACACACACACACACACACACACACACACACACACACACACACACACACACACACACACACATCATCATCATTAATTAATTTTATGATTACACATTGTTAATGATTTTTAATGGAGGGAAATTTTAATTATTATTTAGCAATTATATGACTTATTAAGTTAAATTCAAATATACTGATTCACATTAACACATAAATTAATACTGATATATTTAACATTTTATACTGTCAGTTGATTCATATCTATAACATATGCACTGGCATATTAAACTGAAGATGTGTTGGAGTTCCTGCAATGTTGATTATGCTAAGATCATTGATAGTTTGCAACAAGTGATAAAATCTGACAGACTTAATATTTTATTAAATAAGATTGTGCCTCCATGTAGGGCTAGATATATATCTTTTAATTTTTCATTTAAAGAAAATTAATAATCAGTAAATATACTTTATACAAAGGTGTAAAAAGAGTATGTGACGTACTTTTTTATATTGATAAAATTAAATAACTTTAAATATAATTTTCATTAAAAAGTGGTTGAGCCAGCATTGTGAAAGTCTAATGCTAAAATGCCTATATAGTTAAAATCAGACAGTTACAATAGAATATATTATAATATTGTTGAATGATTACTATACAATTTTTGTCAGCTTTTGAATATGAGAAGAAATATGTGTCAGCAGGAATTAAATCATTGTAATTTTATTGTGAAATAATAGTTTTGAGGAAACCTATGTTTTTTGGATACCCCAGTTTTATCATGTAAGACATATGCACTGTTTTGTAATAATGATATGCATTAAAAATGGAAATTGGTTTATCTATATATCTGTAGTAGCAATTTCAAATGAGATGAATGGATCACTCATAATAATTTATAAATATAACTCAAAACTACTTAGATTATTTTAAGAGTTAAATAGAATGTTATTTATTCATTAGTAAGTCCAGCTTTCAATATGAAGCAAAAGAAATTACAAGTTTTCAAACAATATACTTATTCCAGTCAAAAAGAAAATAGACCTGTTTACAAAATTTGCATATGTGAGTAGACAGAGTTTAACATCAAGGTAGCATCAGAAATAAAAGATCTAATATTGGAGATTAACTAGTGCATTTGGATAAACTTGCTATTCACACACAGAGTCTTAAACTCCATGTCGGTAAAGGTTACAAGTTATGGTTTTCTTGGTAATTTATTCTACATTTTAAATGTGGTAGCTACTGATTATATCACCTATACTTTTTCTAGTACAACTGAAAATATCATGAGTAAGGTTACACATGAAAAATTCAAATCATATAAAAAATAGGCCAGGTCAAATAATTTACCTAGATAGAAATTCATTCTTTATATTAGATGACATATATGGACTGCATGTCTACTAATATTAATGGTTTAAATAATGGATGTAAAGGGGGTAGCTTAAATAAATATTTAAAGCTATTTAATAATCAAATAATCTTTTTGCAAGAAGCACATTTAATTCAGAATTACATTGATAGACGTAACACAAATCAATACTACTCATTAGCTTTCAATATAAAGAAAAGAAAAGGATAATTTCAATTTTATGAAAGAATTACGCACTAATGCCTTGAATTTAAAGCACATATAAAGATAAAAATGGAATGTTTTTAGTAACAGTAGCATTGTTAAAAAAAAATAAGTTAGTTTTTATTTGCTCTGTTAGAAATGCTACATCTAAAGAAATCCCAATCCCTCTGCACCACATGCTCCAGAGACCTCAATCTCATAACCCAGAGACTGCCCATGCTATGGAATAGTCTTCCCATACATGTCAAACAGAGCACCTCACTGGCCCTCTTCAAGAGAAATCTTGATGAGTGGATAGGAAATAGAAAATTTACCCCAGGGATTACTCCAGTGGCTCCATTTAACAGAAGCACTGGGAACTAAGGTTGGGTGGGATGATGCCAGGGTAATCCTATGGGCTAGGCTTGTAAAGGCTTCAGGGCCATTAGCCTAGTACACACCTATGAATCAATGAACCCATAAGTAACATAAGTAATATAAATCTCAAAAGGTAGTCTTAATTTTGGCAGTAGGTTTTAATTGTATATTGAGTGATAATGATTATGGTGCTAATAATAACTGTTGAAACTTGCAGCTGAAAAGGCTTTATTGGAAGATCTAGAATTATATAATATGAGAGATATAAAAGAATATTCAGAACCAAGTTCTTTATTCTTTACTCAGTCTTGTTATAGATATGGTACACAATGTAGAATTGACAGTCTGTATTTCAAATGACTTAGCAACCAGTTTGCGGAGAGCTAAAGTAGCTTCATGTCCATTGTCTGATCATTATACTATTACATTTGAAATTAAATTAAAAAAATAATAATCTCACATCTCTTAGAAGAATGCCATCATATATAACTAAATCAAAATAATTTAAAGAATGATACCTATGTGAAACTCAGAAATGTATCGATATAAATAATAACGGAGAATTTATATATATATATATATATATATATATATATATATATATATATATATATATATATTTGTGTGTGGGTGGGTGTATGTGTGTGTGTGTGTGTGTGTGTGTGTGTGTGTGTGTGTGTGTGTGTGTGTGTGTGTGTGTGTGTGTGTATATATATATATATATATATATATATATGTGTATGGGACTCTTAAATTGTATTTATATGGAAAAATATGTCAAACCAACACAATAATAGCACAACAAGAAGTAATTAAATATTTCCTAAAAGAAAATATCCACAACAACTTTACAACAGAACAGATTAAGTTAATTGACAAACCCATATTAATGTCTGAACTGAAATATCAGCTTAACAAATTAAAACATAATAAAGCACCAGGTAATTATGGTATTATTCCAGAATTATATAAATTGATGCCAAAGGAAGAGCTGCTAATACTGTTAAAGTATGATCTGTTGTTACAGATTTGAATAGTGTTCCACCTTCTTGGAAATGAACCCTTATATCCCCATTATAAAATCTGATAAAGACCCAACAAAACATTCTTCTTATAGACAAATTCCCTTATTAGATATTGATTATAAATGTTTGTGGCAATACTTGCAAATATAATTAAAAAATGTCTTTCCTTGTTAATAAATAAAGATCAAAATGGATGTATACTAAATAGACATTCATATAATATTAAAAGAACAATTACAATAACTTATTATGCTAACACAAAAGAAAACCTGACCTTGGTTAGTTTAGATATTAATTCTGCTTTTAATTCAGATAATTGGGTGTGCTTGTTAACTAGTTTAGGAAAGTTAAATTTTCCAAATAAATTTAGAAAACTTATTAAGCACTTTTATGACAAATCATATGCTTATATTAAAACAAACGTATTCATATCTAAGTCAATTGATATTACTAAGGTACTAAACAGGGATGTCCACTATTGCGTTTATTATTTGCATTACTTATGGAATCTTTGGAAAGTCTAGGAAGAAATCACTACTGCAAAACTAAACCAAGGATATACATTTTGAGCCTGAAGAGCAGGGTCAGTCCACCCAGCTATTCTACATGTATGTGTTATGATAGTAAAGCTTTAACATTAGCTGTGTTACTTAGTAGTTCTTAGTGTGCTAATAACACTGACCGTTTCAGCCTTGTGCCCTCCCCCCCCAGCTTGTGTAGTAATCCTAACTGTCCACTTGACAGTACACACTTAATTCAGGTCCTTCCTATTCTCTGTGATTAAAACATCTCCCTACTCTAATCTGTGCATAAACTGGCTACTAATAAGCAAGTCAATGTGAAGACACACTCTCAACATTAATAATTTTTGCTGTCTCTTCTCTCCTTCACTTTACAAGTAGAGTTTGTATTGCTAATCACCCCCTCTGAGGCCTTCACTCATAGTTTTCCACTGCTTGCCTGTCTGGTTTGGCTGATTTCTTTGCATTGTACCTGGTTCACACCCTTTTTGCTACCCCTACCCCAATACTAAGTCTATATTAGATTCCTGCTGTTTATGGAGTCTTTAAATTACTAGTCTCCCATCAGGGCACAAGTTCTCATCAGACCTCAGGAATTTCTTAGTGTTGTTTTTAGCTAATTATCTGGTCGCTACTTAAAAAGCTACTAGTGGCAACTTAAATCTTCTTTACCTCCCCAAGTGTGTACTACCAATCTTCAGTATAAAACTCGAGAAATAAAATATAACATATTACAATTACCTACCTTGCATGCACAGAAATCAGGTACCTCATGGTTTGGCTTGGCCTCGCTCCGCTCACCCTTGCTGTGCTTGGGCTTGCTCTGTGCCCCACCCTGCCCCCAAATACCACCCAGACCCCAGTGGTGCTATATTTAAAGCACTAAAAACCACACCCCTCCACTATAACCTATCAAAGATAACCTTCTAGATCAAGCCACTCCCCTACCTGCCACTAATCCTCTGAGACTTCTTAATTCACTCCTGCTCCATATACAGTTCCAACATAATGCCCAGCCAGGCACTATGTTATCCCTCAAAATACTGATACTATTTTCACTGTTGACTCTGTTACTCATTGCATATCTCCTCAGCACCTATGAAAATCAGCCTTACCTATGTTTCCACTACTCAAAATCCCAAACTATCACTATCACCACATCAATATCAGACAATACTGACCACTTCATAATTCCCCACATACCTGACCCCACCATTCCTATAAACTACCACCCAATTAGACCCAGGTATGTCATCCCCAAAACTAAACATTACCAAAAATTTATAAACAAAATTATGAAACTCATAGTTAGTTTACATTACAGCCTGACAATGGTTAGAGACATCCACCCAAACCCTGGCCCATCCCCACCTGCTGATTCCAGTTCCCAAAGTAATATTCCTTCTAACATAACACTGGCTAATAGGCCCCGAATTCTCTCCTGACCTGCCAACTAAACATCTTAAGCATAAACAATAAGGTCCATAATCTGCATGCCCTCTTAGCAATTTACTCCCCCAGTGTATTATGTCTTCTGGGCACCTAGCTAAAACCGGTAACTAAAGGCAATAAGGTAATACCACCAGGGTATGACATACTTTGATTAGATCTTACTACTAGGAAGGGTGGTGGTGTAGCTGTACTCTATAAAAGTACACTAGATGTGGGTCTATATTAGATCAGCAAATGCTTAAACAAGCAAACGCTGATTGATTGACCTTATTTTAGCGAAAGTTACAAATATCGAAGCAACAGAAACTCAAATTCTTTCCTAGGGAAAGAATTCGGTTGTCCGTTTCTGTTGCTTTGGTATTTTCAGTGCTGTGGTGGAAAGTTACTGGTCAGATTCAGGTAAGTGTGCGATTGTGTGGATGTGAGTGTTAGGGTGGGTTAAGTGAGTTAGGGTTAGGGCTTGGGTTAGGTATGTGTGCGATTGTGTGGACATGAGGGATAGGGCGGATTTAGGTGAGTTAGGGTTAGGGAGCGGGTGAGGTGAGTGTGTGATAGTGACGGACCTTAGGGTTAGGGTTTGGGTTAAGGTAAGTGGATAGTTAGTGGTGTGTGCATAGTTTAGTATAGGGTTAGGTGTCAGATTTTAGGTGTATGTGTGTGGATTTCTGTTTGTTTGGTGTGCGTGTGTTGTGTGTATGTGTTTTGGATCAGCGATTTTTTCCCTAGGAAAAAAATCGCTGATCTGATAGTTCAAGATTGTAAGCTTTCGCTTACATAAGGTCTATCAATCAGCGTTCGCTTTTTTAAGCATTTGCTAATCTAATATAGACCCCTAGAAGTTACTACAGTCTCCATAAAACCACCCCAATTTAATAATGCAGAAATTCTTATTACCAAACTACAGATTAACAATAACAAATGCATAAACATTGTCTGCATTTACATTCCCCCAGGTAATAATACAAACACCCTAGAGGACATCCTCCACTGGTTATCCAGTATCTACCCCCAATAAACTATGGTGCTTGAAGATTTTAACATTGATTGGAACACCTGTTTCTCGGGATTGCCTACAACCCATGTCAAATTACACGGTTTAATGCAGCTCATATCCTCCCCCACCAGGATAGGCAAACCCAATAACAAAGATAGTATCCTAGATTGGATACTTATCAACAGCCACCCCTATATGTACAAGTCAGCAACCCTTACAGATGACCTAAATGACCACTTGCTTACATACATTATCAAGCAGAAGGTGGACAGCTCCAACCAGACCACCTTTAAAACCATCAGAAATAATAAGAACTTCAACTCCACCAATTTTCAAAATGAACTTAAAGCTTGCAATTGGTCAATCCTAAAGCACCTTTCACTGGACGATACAATAGCTTACTTTAATTCCATATTCTTTACTATTCTTGATGCTTATGCTCCTGCTTGCTCCATTAGAACCAAAACAAAAACTGCCCCGTGGCTCTCAAAAGAGACCAAATCTAAAATCATAGCTAGAAATAAGGCATGGGACAAATGGCGTGCCACAAAAGATCCACATGATCACCTCAGATACCGACAGCTATGGGATTACACAAAAAAAATCTATTATACTAGACAAAAAAACTTATACTACCATCTTCAACAAAAACATCACAACAAACCTTAAAAGCTTTGGGCAGGAAACAAACAAACTTCTTCACCCAAGACAGTCCTCTACTCCTACCCCATCAGCTTCCAACCATAAATCCCTAGAGGATATTGCAAAATGCCTCCAATAGTTTCTTCACAGAGACTATCCAATCCCTAGCCAGGCAACTGGCACCCAGCTGATCCAACCCAAATTCTGCCACAGCCAGTACCCCACTCTCCTTTAACTTTCAGTCTGTTTCTACATCACTTATCAGATCTCTAATTAAGAAATCAAAACCAACTACTTTAGCAGAAGATCTCCTCCTATCAGAGCATCTGCAAAAAGGAGCAGATGCCATCGCATTCCCCATCTCCATCATACTCAGCAGAACCTTATCTGAAGCCACTATCCACTCCATTTGGAAAATATCTAGTAATACGACTCCATAAAGGAGGCAATTCTTTCCAACTGTCAAACTTTAGACCCATAGCTATTCTGTTACCATTGGCTAAAATTATGGAGAAATGTGCCCATAAACAACATATGCATTATCTTTCCCAGAATAAGCTGCTGGCTAACTCTCAGCACAGCTTTAAACCACACCAGATTACCACCTCAGCCATCCTATTCTTCTCTAACACCATAAACCATAACTGAAATAAAAGCAAGCTTTCCTCAGCCCTCTTTTTAGAGCTCTCCAAGGCCTTTGATATGGTCATCCACCAAATATTCATGCAAACCCTTAAAGCATTCTCACTAAAATCGCCATGCACGTCAATAATTCCAATTGTAACTATGTGGTAGACAACAAGCCATCCTATGGCAGAACAAACTATCAACCCATCTACCTGTCAACTTAGGTGTCCCCCAGAGCTCCATGCTAGTACCCCTTCTTTTCTCTTTCTTTATTAATGCCCTTCCCACTGTTATCCCAACAGCTACCTATATCCAATATGCAGATGACTCCATCTTGATTTGTTCAGCAACCTCCCCAACAGATCTAATGACATTAACCCAGAATACTTTCAATATAGTTCAAAATTGGCTCTCTAGCCATCAGCTGATATTAAACCCTAACAAAACAAAGTTGCTTCTTTTCTCCCCCACTTGTAAGTCTTCCTCACTACTCTTTACCATAAAATCTAATAATGGTACTATTATCTCCCCAGATGTGCAAACCAAACTTTTAGGCATCACAATAGACAACACCCTCAAATTTGATATCCATGCCAATCAAACTATCAAAGCCATTAACAAAAACTTGGCTCCCTCTATAAGATCAAACCTTTCCTTACTCCATTTCCTAGGAATGCTATTGCTCATTCCCATCTGCTCTCCACTCTTCTCTATGCCTCCCCTCTACTCACTAGTTTGAACAAAGCTGGTCTTCATAGGATCATAGGTTCATAGGTAGGTACTAGGCTATCTGCCCAAGGGCATTTATAAGCCTAGCCAGAGTGTGTCAGCTTTCGCCGCCCCATTGATTAATTAACTGATCCTCTGTCAAGAAGTGCCAATGAAGTGATCCAGGGGTGCATTTTCTGTTACCCATCCACTCATCAAGGTTTCTCTTGAAGGGTGTTAGTGAGGGGCTCTGCCTAATGTAGTTAGGAATTTTGTTCCAAAGCATGGGGAGTCTCTGTGACAGGAATCTATCCCTCCAGCATGTTCTATTTATTGTTGAGGCGAGGTTTAGCTCACTAGAGCAAGTGGCCTGCAGTGATTTGGATTTCCTTAGGTGGAGCATGTCCATCAATTCTGAGTTGGACATGGCTTTGTAAGTTAGGCAGAGATCACCTCTGAGTAAGCGATATGCCACTGAGTACAGCTGGAGTTTTTCCAGTCAGGCTGCATAGGACATATGTTTGAGGCTAGTAATCCTCTTGGTGAGGTACTTTTGTGGTCTTTCCAGCTATTGAAGTGTCTTGTAAGGTACATCCCAAATGGGGCATTGTACTCTATGATGGGTCTGATGACTGACGAGTAGAGGGGCACCATAACTTCTTTATTTCTAGATGCGAACCCTTTAGTAATTAGATGGGCTACATAGAAGGATTTCCTAAGTACTTTGGCAATATGATTGTCAATGGAGAGATTACTATCTACCTGGGTCCCCAGATCTCTTATTACCTCTTCTGTATTAAGGGGGCTGCCACCTATGTGGTAATTCATGGATGTTTTGTTTTTCCCAAATGGGATGACTATGCATTTTTTTGACATTTAGCTTGAGACCATGACTTTGACACCAGGTGTCCATCTCAGTAAGGCCCTTTTGGAAAATGTCCATGTCAGCCGGAGAGTCAATTATGGCTCCCAGTTTTCAGCCATCTGCAAACTTGGTTAGCCATAGTCCTCCTGTGTTTGTCTGTACTTTTGAGAAGTATATGCCGAACAGTAGGGGTCCCAGGACCAAGCCTTGTGGGACACCACTTGTGAATGGTTTAGAATCAGACCTGGAGCCTGCTATTATTACCTTGTGAGTTCTGTCTGTAAGCCAGTTAGCAACCCATCACATGACGTAGGGGTTTATGTTCAGGCTGGTGAGATTTTCTATAATTCACGAGTGGGGAATGGTGTCAAAAGCCTTGGCAAGGTCAAAATGGGTTGTGTGAACTACCTTCCCCTCATCTATGGCCTTGGTGACTGTCTCAAAAAAGTCAACCAGGTTTGTAGGCATGATCTGCCCTTAACAAAGCCAAACTGGGTTGGGTCAAGTGTTTGGAGATTCCCATTGTCTTTGTTAATGAGTACCATGATGATGCACTCCTTAGCCTTGCAGACCAGGCTAGTCAGGCTTATGGAGAGATAGTTACCAGTGTCAGTTGTGGCTCCTCCTTTGTGGAGTGGAATAACCATTGCTGTGCATCACTCTATGGGCATGAAGCCTGTGGAGAGGCTGAGGTTGAACAGTGTGCTTAGGTGGGGGGTAGTTCGTTCTGTAGTTCATGCAAGATGCAGCCTGGGACACCATCTGGCCCCATTGATGCTGTGCGTTTGACTTTTGAAAGGGCTGTTTTCACCTGCACGTCTGTGATTTCTGGGACACTACACTTTTCTGGTATTGTTGTGGGCCATTTTGGGGGTGAAAGGGGGGTGAAGTTTGCACTGAATCTATCTACCAGGATGTTGGCAATATCAATAGTTTCAGTATATTTTGTGCTATTTTGCACTAGCTCAGAGCATATCTGCGAGTTGTGACTTAGATTCTTGACATAGCTAAAGAAGGCTTTGTGGTTATCTTTCGAATCCTTGGGTATTTTTTTTCGAAGTTAGCCTTGGATGATTTTATGAGGGACCTTAGTTTCTTACTGATACTGATCAGGGATGTCTTTCCTTCTTGAGATTTGCTTTTTTTTCTGAATGAGTTTCCTCCTTCTATTGTATAGCCTGCTTATGTCTTAGCAAATTCTCCAGCTGTTATAACCATATTGCTAGATTTGCAACAGGCACGGCCTATAGGACCGACCACTGTCACAACCTAAATCTTCTGGGGATGGCTAGAATGGCATAGCCTACTTCAGTACAACCAGCTTATAATTGCCCATAAGATCTCAACCACCCTGATAAGATGCCTGCACTTAAAAATGTTATCAACCCCTATAGCAACCTGAGGTCACTTCGCTCTTTTAATAATAAACTACTGGTTCAAACATCCAAAATCAACAACTCTGCTGGGGACTCTCTGTTTGCTACCTCTGTTGGCAAAACTTGGAACTCTCTTCCTGCTGATCTTAGTTTTGAACTCTCTCTTACTCAGTTCAAAAAAGCCTCAAGCTATACTTTAAAACTCACTGCCTATGTCCTTGTTCAAAACCCGACTAGATCCTCCTCTGTAATCATGTTACATTGCCTAGTCAATTTGTCAACACTGTTTTAAAAATGTATGATTATATTACCTGCTTGCTCAACTGGAGTCTGTAAATTGTGTGTAACTTGTAATCATTTTGTGATTTTTACTGTATGTTCTACCTTGGAGCTTTTCTCCCCAGGACTCCGCTGAAAATGGACATGTATCCAGTTGAACTATCCTGGTCAACAAATGTAAAATAAATAAATAAAATGATATTAAATCTAATAAAGATATTAAAGACATGCAAATAAATAATACATTTAGACCAAAAATTCAACTCTTTGCAGATGGTATTATGCAAACTCTAAGTGATTGTGAATTATCTCTTCAAGCTTTATTCATTTCAATTACAATATCTGAAAAAAATGTCAGGACTTAATTTTAATGATAATAAAACACATAAACAATATACATGAAACTGAATAAAGGTATTTAAAATATATTTCAAAAGACAAAAAAATTAAGTACTTAGGTGTTACTCTGACAGATGAAATTAAGGATATAATTTCACTTAATAATAGTATATTATAATCTATAAAACAACTTATCAATAAATGGAATATGTTATTTTTTTACTAAGGAAGATAGATTATAATGGATCAAAATGATTTGTTTTCCAAAAGTACTATATGTAATGCCTTCAGCTTCTTTACCACATTATAAAGAATTTGAAAACCAATTTAGTTCTCTTCTCTTAAAATTTCTTTGGTATCCTAATAAAGCTAGACTGACACTAGATCATCATATAAAGGAGTAGAGAGAAGGTCGTATAAGATTCCTTGATTTGGAAATGTATATATTAGCTTTGGTCATAAAAACAATAACACTATGGTTAAATCCTAATTATTTTGCTAGATGGAAAGAAATAGACAAAATAATTGGATAAATTTGGAAGAAAAAAATCTCAATGTATCATAATCTAATATTAAGCAATAAGTTTCAATGGCTGTTAAAAGATTGCTTTACTGAAGGTAAAAGTAGGCAAATGTACTTTTACTATATCAACAGTTTATTCATTTTATTCAAAAAGTTTGTTTACAAAAACCCTGAATATAAAACATGTTTTTTTTACATATTCCCATTGCATACGCTAAAGATAATTTGCATTCTATGAACTTTCCTAATATTTTAAATCTAAAAAAAAAAAAAAATTGATATTTTTGCATCAGCCAATAAATAAAGGGAAAGTATACTGCAAAGTATATAAAGTATACTCCAAGGAATATATTATGAATAAACGTGATATTAATAAAGAAATGCTATTAGATATACAAATTTGCAGACAATTTATTAGTAATAAAATTGATTTAATGCATTTATCAATAAAGTCCCTACATTTGTAGAATGTTTAATTAATTTAGATAATATATATGGAAAAAGGATATTTATCAAAAATATAAAATAATAAAAGTTACAAAATGTTATTATAAAAACATTACTGTATTATTTTGCCTTAGTTAATAAACACAGTCAAAGTGAAGAAGATAAGAAATTGTTTTTATCATCCTTGAAGCAAACTACACTTTCTTTAAACTGGAGACAACTTACATTGAAGTTTTTAGATAGAACACTCATTAAACCACACAAAACTGAATTAATGTGCAATAGAAAGATGAGATGTCAGAGATGTAAATCTCAATGAATGGTGGACTGCAAATGGTTGTGAAATAATAGTAAAACCGTTCTGTGAAAGTATAACTTCCCTACTACAAGCCATTTTTAATGACAAATTTACTCTAGCTTAATCCTTGGTTTCATTTAGGACACCAATTCCTGCAAATGTTACTTAAATGAAATATCCATTACTTTGGAGCATTCTAGCCATGGCAAGAATGGTTATCACTATGAACTGGAAAACTGACAAATGTCTACCTTAAAGAACGTCAACAATATCACAGACATTATCAAAATGGAACTAATACAATCACCTAATACTATAATTCTTGACTAAAATTCATTGAGTTACTAGGTAAATTTAATTCGAAAAACTAATTTAAAAAAAGGAAAAATAAAATGATTTATTATAACTTATGTTGATTTATAGACACCATTGTAAACAGTTATTGTTGTCTTTTTTTGATTGTTTGTTGAAATTGCAAATATTTATTTATTTTTATTTTATTTTACATTTGTTGACCGGGATAGTCCATCTGGTTGGAAACCCATTTTCAGGGAAGGCCCAGGGAGAAAAACTCCAAAAAACAAAAACACATTGAGAGTTACAGTGCAGATTTTGCAAAGAATTTAAAGAAAAGTACATCAATTATACAATGAGCACTTAACATCTAAAAAAGACAGTTATTTCAATTCTATTCTAGACGTAAGTATAATAGTGGTGTGTGTGTGTGTGTGTGTGTGTGTGTGTGTGTGTGTGTGTGTGTGTGTGTGTGTGTGTGTGAGTGTGTGTGTATATATATATGTATATATATATATATATATACATATATATATATATATATATATATATATATAGTTTTTTAATAGAACAGGTGTAGACCTTTAGGTATGCATATGGATACATTTTAACATGTATGTATATGTGTACCTTTATCAGAAAAGATAGAAGAAAGGATTATGAATGAACATTATAGTTGTTATCACCATAGTCTAAGTAGCTGGTAGGTGATGTTAGCTCTGCTGCTATAAGTTAGTAGAGTAGGGGGTGTAGATATGTGGGTGATGGAAAAAGTGGGAGAGGAGTTTGTGAGTGGTGACTATTGTATGGAGGGAAAGACATGATGTGGGGAATCTGTGCTATCAGCCTGGGCTGGTACAAGAGAAGAGCCATTTACTAGTGAGGTGGTCTTTGAGCAATTCTTTGAATTGGTGCAGGTTGGCAGTGTTTAGGATGTTTTGGGGAATTGAGTTCCAAAGTCTGGAAATATAGTGGGAGTAGAGGATGTCTCCATCTTTGTTGTTGCTTCTGGATATGTGGAGGAATGCTTTGTGTGAAGATAGGAGTTGTCTAGTGTTGGCATATGGTTGGGGCATTTGTTGTAGGGCTGGGGTTCTGTTTGGTTGGTCTATTAGTTGGTGGGTGAAAATGAGTTAGGTGTAGGTTAGCTGTTGTGGGAGTTCTAGCCATTTTATTTCTTGTAGGACAGAGAAGTGGTGGGACCTCTGTGGGGAGCTTGTGGCAAACTTGGCTATTTTGTTGTAGAATGAATCAAGTTTGGTAAGGTCATTTTGTTAAGGTTGGTAAAGACGGGGGCAGTGTAGGGAAGAGTGGATAAGAGATGAGTTCTATCAATGTTTAGTCTAGATTGGCTAGTTGGGAAATGTTTTAATTTGGTGGAGGGAGCCTAGTTTGATATATGCTTTTTATGGTTTGAGATACGTGTAGGTCAAATTTTAACTTGCTGTCGATTGTAACACCTAGTACTTTGGTTTGTGAGATGACAGTTATAGTAGTGTCGTTGAAGGAGAGGATTTGAAAAGTGACAGGGATTGGGGTGTCTTGGTGGGGAGAAAGAGCATCAGCTTGGTCTTGTTAGGGTTCAGTATGAGGTTAGTATTAGATAACCAAGATTCTACTTCTAGGAGAGATTGTTGTGCTGTAATCTCTAGTTGCATTAGAGAGGGTGTAGTACATATGAGGGTAGAAACATCTGCATGGATGACTGAGGTGAGAGATGTGGTTTTTTGGAGTTAGTTGGTGAAAATGATGAAGAGTAGGAGGCCTAATATGAATCCTTGTGGAACTGCTATGTTGACAGAAAGCAGAGATGATAGTTCCTGTTGCCATCTAACAGCATGTTGATGTTTGGTTAGATAGCTATGGAACTATGCTGGTGAAGAATGACTGAGATTTAATGTGGCTAGCTCTAACAGTAGTTTTTGGTGTAATGCAAAAAGCAGTGTGTCAAAAAGATGACGCAAACAAGACTATCAGAAAATATAGAAAGCTATCCTGAGCAAATAACTGACCCCACACAACTGTGCTACATCCAATACAAATGCCAGTGGTATCCAAAAAAATCCAAAATCCAAAGGCAAGTAGAACTATTTAGTAACAAGAAATGTACAAAAGGTTAAGTGCTTTCATTTCAAGCTGTAAGAGACTTCATCAGAATGGCTTTTTTATGTTTTTTTAGTAGTTTCTGGTGAAAAATTGTGTCAAAGGCATTTGAGATATCTAGATAGAAAGTTGGATGAGACAAATTTAACTTGATTTCTGTGTTGGCACATTATGTTGGGAAAATTGAGGAGGGCAGTTGTGGGGTGAAAACCTTGTTGTGTGTTTGATAGGAGGTTGTTGGAGAGAAGGTAGTTTAGGAGCTTGGAGTGAATACATTTTTCTAGCATTTTGGAGGGGGTGAAAGAATGGCAATGGGTCTATAGTTAGCAAGTTTGGTAGATTTGCCACCTTTATGCAAGGGAGTGATGTAAGAGACTTCCCAGATTAGTGGGACATAGTTTTATAGCAAATGAGAGTTGACCAAAAAGGGAGAGTTTTGATTGAATTCTTGGATGTGTGTGAGCTGAAATGGCAATTATCCTTGGATGCTACTTGGTTCCCAGGTATAAATGAAATGGTGAATTTAAATTGTGTTTTAAAATTGAATCATGTTTTGGGGTAATATGCTATTTTAAGTGCTATTTTTCACATCACATATATATTTATATAATGTAATATAATTTATAAATTTTAAGGCATTCTTAAAAATGTTTTATTTCAAGTTTTAATGTCTGCCACCTTTGTGTAAAAATGTTCATGAAAATGTTTTTTATTTGAATGGTCTTTTATAAGAAAATTGGTTAGTAGAATATTATTTGATGAGCATTAATTAGTGTTAGTGTGAATTTATTATTTAATTGATGGCTGTATTTGAATGCTGGGTAGATGGAATGAATTTGTTCTGAAGAAGTCCCTAAGAAGGGATGAAAGCATTTAACTGTAGCAATGTGTACATTGTATTCCAGTTCAATATAGTAGTGGTGTTTGAGTGAATCCAGCTGCTTGTCTTCCCTTTTGGTTCTAATGCCATAAGATCTAACATCGTGTAGCACAGTTTTAACAGAAGCAATAGAGAGAATGAGAAATATTAACCACTTCATAAAATATTCTAAACCAATATACGCAATCTCTGCAGAAGTAAAAGTAATCTGAATAATTTCACATTAAAGGGAAGTTTAGTAATACAGAAGTTGCTGCTGGCAAACAACAATGCATTTCAGTGCTTCATATACAAATGCAGTGCCTGCTGCTCTTGAATAAATTGTTGAGGTTATAGTTAAAAAATTGGTGTGCTGGTGATATTGTCATAACATTGCCTGAACCAGAGCAGCTATGTGATAAGGAATGGCTGGCAAACAATGACAACAGGTTTATAGTTACTAGTCATGCAGTCCTGCAGACCTTTTAGGATCCTAGCCCAAATTCCTAATTGCCCCACAGCAGTCTTGGGTTAAGTGTTTTCCTCAGTATCACAAGGAAAGTAAACAAAGGTGGAAAGTTTCAAACCCTGCACCCTTACCACAGGAAGCATCTCATTACGATGTCATTGCTTATGTCCCCTATGTCAACAACTAGTGTAGTAGATTTTAAGTAAATGCAGAAATCCTTTTCAGTCTAATCTTGTATAGAACACTTTGTCATAGTAATATGCAACAATGACTACGTAATTCATGTTAAAGACCAGATGGTTCTGATCATCACTCCAAATAATGTAGACTATATGACGTGACAATTATCAGTCCCTTTTGCAGTTGCTGGAGGCTGTAAATAAGGTACTAAAATATATGTTACTAAAATGCAACATGTAGAGACTACCAAAGAGGCAATATATTTAAACTATGTTATAATATCTAGGCCTATTAATGAATTAATTCACTCTTTACTGCAATGAATAAAGCAAAACAATAACAGATAATATAAATGCTGCAGAAGTAGCAGCTTTTGTTCAACAATGATAAAAAATCAGAAATATCCTTTCTGGCTAATAATGCTGTATTGTTGCAGCATACACCTCCAAAGTCAACAGAGCTGGATTGTGGAAAAAATAAGCCCTATAAAGGGTAATGATTCTTGCCCCCCCCTTCAGTTGTCATCCCAACATACTATTCCTGTCTGCCTTGCCTGTCTCCTGCCATATAAATATCCCATTACTTGATGCTGTTTCTCTCCAGTTACCATAATCTGTTCAGACCTGTCAGTGTACATATTATCTCAATTATTATAGAGACTTGTATTTCATTTAAAACTTTTGTTTCAAATTTTACTGAAAAACATGGAGCCATTTTTTTTAATAAAATAATGAACTCTCGCATTAAAAACAGATGGCATGAGAAACAGTGAACTTGTTTTCCACAGAAACTCACCTTTAATGAAAATGTGCTGGCAGCCCATTAAATTACAAGATATTTGCAGAGATTCATACTTGAATGGCATATAGTGAAGTAATAATCAGTGTCTATGTGACGTGCAGGAATTCAAAAGGCAAATGTATAACACATTTGCTAACAGCCTGGGATAGCTCACTAGACACAAGTGTCACCTTTCATGCAGCAGTCTAGGAGTAATGTCAGATGAAGTAACTAGGTAGACTTACATAGAAGACAAATAAAGGCTGACACAATCAGCCATGTACTACAGGAAGCAGCTGTTTAACTACTTATAGACTTACTCATCTGTGCCAAGAGCTAGACAGATTGCCTTAGCTTAAGCAGTACATTTCATGAATTCATAGTTACAATATTAACATTAAACTCAGACTTCATGATGTCCAATTTATTCACAGCTAAATAATAGACACACTGAAAATATAAGGAAACCAAGGATCACATCCAATGAGTATGTGCTACTATGATAATGCTTTTGTTTACTACAAAGTGATGGACATAAATATGAAAGCAAAATCAGAGATGTTCTGCAAAACTGGAGATATATAAGAGGAAACCAGACTAAATTAGTTGGTGTTTGGCATAATGTTTAAGGTGTTTTCCTCGCAAACACATGGTACAGGGTTTTACTCTCACCTTTAAATGAAACTGCCTAGGTGTAAAATGATCCACAAAGACAGCTGTACTTGTACTTACACATAAACCTCTCACTTAAAAAGTTAACAGAGCAACATATTTTGGATCGGCATGCATTTTTAACCACTAAAACTGTAAAACTCTTATGACATACATTGGCTGTAAACCAATACCAACACCTATAGAAGTGCTCAGCAGAAAAGTCCAAAACACTTTAAATATAAAACCACTGTTTATCGACAAAGAGTTAAATACTTATGTTCTGTTATACCAGAACTTCTTCAGAACTAACACTGGCTGTAATCCTGAGTGATTTATAAAAACTGGCAGTTAGTGTGAGTTTAAAGCTCTTGTATTTCCTACCTAATGTCAACTGGTCAACTTTTTTTTTGTGACTGGTCAACTCCCTCCTAATATGCCACTTAAACATTAGAAGCCTAAACAATAAGATACATAGCCTGCATGCTGTACTAGCCACATACCTCCCCAACATAATGTGTCTATCTGAAACATGGCTCCGGCCATCAACCAAAGACAATGAGATCCTGCCTCCTGGTTACAATATACTTAGGGCAGATAGAGTAAAGAAAAGAGGAGGTGGAATAGCTGTCTTATATAATAGCACACTTAACATCATAACTAACCCTATACAACCACCCCAGGTCTCTAACGCTGAAATACTAGCACTAAAAATTCTACTAAATAATCATAAGGGCATTAACCTAATTGTCACCTATATTCCCGCTGGGAACAATGTAGAAACACTAGAGGTCATTCTACATTGGATAGCCAACAACTACCCTCAAGAAACCATTGTCCTGGGCGATGTTAATATTGACTGGAACCAATGCACAGCACAGTCCAACCCCATCCCTGTTAACCTACATGGATTCTCTCAGATAATATCATCTACCACACGTACAGGTAACAATAACCAAAAGAGAGTATACTAGACTGGATACTCACCAACAGTCATCCCCAGAACTATATGTCTGGAACTCTCCCTAATGATCTTAGTGATCACCTGCTCACATACATCATGAAAGACAAAATTAATTGTACAAGCTTACCTATTTATAGGTCTATCAGATCCAAGAAAAACTCTGACCCAACTAAATTTCAACTTGAACTCAAATCATGTAACTGGACAAAACTAAAGTTCCTTCCCCTTGATGAGGCAGTGTCATCATTTAACAATTCATTCCTTACTATACTTGACTCGCATGCCCCTAAACACTCAATAAGAATTAAAACTCAACTAGCACCCTGGCTAATAACAGACACCAAAACCAAAATAACAACTAGAGACAAAGCGTGGGATAAATGGCACTACCAAACTACCCTAGATCGTATCAGATTCCAACAACTTAGAAATGAGACTAAAAAAGCCATCATACTAGATAAGAAAAATTACTTCTACAATCTGCAACATAAACATCAGAATAACCCTCAAAAGTACTGGGCAGGCATAAATAAACTTCTCCAACCAAGCAAATCCACTACTCCGACCCCAGGAACATTATCTGACAAGAGCCAAGAAGATATAGCCAATTCATTCAATACTTTCTTCACAGAAACCATCCAGTCATTAGCTAACCAACTTTCTCCTCCCCACACTTCTATAAACACTATACCTGACTCACCACTCTCTTTTAACTTCCAGCCAGTGTCCACATCCTTTATCAGATCCCTTTTGAAAAAACTGAAGCCAACCACCCTTTCAGCCGATCTTCTGCTGGCTGAATGCCTGCAAATTGCTGCAGATGTCGTAGCCTACCCTATCTCAATCCTAATTAACAGAACCATAACCGAGGCCTCAATCCCCTCAATTTGGAAAATATCCTATGTTATTCCACTCCACAAAGGAGGTTCATCCACAGAACTATCCAACTATAGACCTATAGCCATACTATCACCACTTGCCAAAATTATGGAAAAGTGCATGCACAACCAACTAATGCTCTATCTAACCCAAAATAAACTACTCACAGACTATCAACATGGATTCAGACCCCATCATAGTACAACCACTGCCCTCCTCTCTTTTACTGAAAACATTAATCTTAACCGGAATAATAAAAAATATCCTCCGCTCTCTTCCTGGACCTATCGAAGCCTTCGATATGGTAAACCATCAGTTACTTCTATATACTTTAAAACCCTGTATCTAGATACTCCAGCCCTTGACTGGTTTCAAGCTTACCTCACTGGGAGACAACAAGCAGTAATGTGGCAAAACAAGCTCTCCTGCCTACTACCAAATACCATAGGAGTTCCTCAAGGTTCCATATTAGGACCTTTCCTCTTTTCAGTCTTCATAAACGACATCCAAACAGTCATCCCTGAAGCCACCTGCATTCAATATGCAGATGACTCGACTATAATATGTTCCAATGCCTCTCTTGCAAATCTACTAACTACCACCCAACATAGCTTCACCAAAGTCGAAAACTGGCTTGCCAACCATCTCCTGATCTTAAATCCAAACAAAACCAAGTTACTTCTCTTCTACCCAACCAATAGATCTCCGACTGAAAACTTCACTATAAAATCCAATAATGGGACCATCATCTCCCCAGACACCTATACAAAGCTATTAGGAGTAAACATTGACAATAAACTCAGATTTGATATACATATCAACCAAGCCATTAAGTCAGTCAACAAGAAACTTGGGACCCTATATAGAATTAAAGCCTTCCTTACCCCAAATGCCAGGGCAGCCACAGCTCGTTCACACCTTCTCTCTACCCTACTATATGCCTCTCCTGTCCTCACTCACCTTAACAAATCTGATCTGGCCAAGCTCTCATCCTGCTATAATCACATTGCCAGGTTCGTTACAGGCCTACCCTACAGAACACACCACTGTACTAACCTGAAAAAGCTTGGATGGATAGAATTCCCACACCTTCTTCACCAGTCCCAACTCATAGAGGCCTTCAAAATCCTTAAACAACCTGAGAATACCCCAGCACTAAAAAACTTAATGACTCCCTACTCTAATCTAAGCTGCCTTCGCTCAGCAAACAGATTCCTTGTCCAAACAACTAAATCTCTCAACCTAGGTCGTGACGCGCTATTTGCCAACACCACTGGTAAAATATGGAACTCTCTCCCAAATAACATCACGCTTGCAACTTCTCTAAGTCAATTCAAAAATAGTCTAAAACTCCACTTCAAGTCACACTGGCTATGTCCTTGCTCAAACCCAGACTAGCTCTGTGCCATTAACTAAAACATAAACAACTAGCTAAGATGATAAGTACTTTGTATACTGTGATAAAGAAATATGTATCCAGTCTAACTCTATATACTGCCTACCGTCCTTGCTAATATGTTATTAATGTTACATTTGTAGTAATCTCAGAAATAGTAATGGCAGTCTTGTACTTGTATGTAAATAGCCTATGTTTTTGTTAAGTTCTTTCAGCTCATTTACTGTACCTAATTATCAATGTAACTCTGTTGGAGCTTTTCTCCCCGGGCCTCCGCTGAAAAAGGACATGTATCCAGTCGGACCATCCCGGTTAACAAATGTAAAATAAATAAATAAATAAATAAATAAATAAATAAATAAATAAAGTACAGGGTTTGAGACTGAGGAAGTCACCTTACTAGCCAATGCCCCTAACTTAGGAATTTCACACACACCAGTGTTTAAGTTCTGTTGAAAAGGAGAAAAAGTTTCTGTTTTTTTTTTTAATTGCTTGCATGGTCGAGTCACCCAGCCAACATCAGGCCAAAGACAGCTGCCTAGGTTGCCTTGTGCTGGATCTGGAAATTTCTGTAGTTTGTTTAGCTCACTCTGTACTATCGGGAAATGGCCATGAAGTGTTATTGCCAATGCATGCATGCTGCAAAAGCCTCCATCTAATGGTGCAGTGCATGTTCACATGGAAATATTTTTTCTACCCCAGTAGAAGCCAACACAAGGTGAAAGAGTCCAGATGGAGTGATGTGACATCAAAGTAGTCTGGGTTTCAATCTCATCTCTTTATTCCCATTTGAACCTGGCAGAGAGAAGATGAAATCTATCAAAGCCCAGGATCATACTCAAAATAAATGAAGAAGGATATGGATATTGAAGTTGTCCTTTACCTGCTGTAGGTATGATACATGCACAATTTGAAGGGTGTTTCTTCTGGCAGCATGTAGAAGAAAACAGATAACTGACTGGAGTTGGGGACCACCTGTCTTCATTGACAGGTATCCCCTGCACCACAAACCAATGGTAACACAGTTATAATTTACTTTGGGGGGGGGTGAATCCAGCTAGCCTGATGAATTTCAAATTTACAGACAAAGAGGCAAGAGTTTTACAGTAAGTATTTTATTTATTTTGTATTAAAGTAGTATATGAGAGGTATATATGTACATATTATCTTTTATTAATTCCACATCTTAGAAAATGTACTGCAATTATATTAAGTGCATTAAGGAAACTGCTTCATGGGCACAGCTGTTGGGAAAACTTTGGAAAGATATGCATATCAATAAATTTTTGGACTACTAGTTGAATTTAGTTAGTTAGTTAGTTAGTTAGTTAGTCAGTCAGTCAGTCAGTCAGTCAGTCAGTCGGTCGGTCGGTTTGTTGGTTGGTTGGTTGGTTAGTTAGTTAGTTAGTTAGTTAGTTAGTTAGTTAGTTAGTTAGTTAGTTAGTTAGTTAGTTAGTTAGTTAGTTAGTTAGTTAGTTATATTGCAAACGAAACCATTTGGTTGTACTTTAACAGAAACTGCACCGTAATAATAAACATTTAATGCTGCTGCTGTTATAGGCCATCCTTGCTAGCACTTGTCTCAGATCACCATGGTCATAACTCATTTTGCTTGTTGAAGTTTGTAGTCAGAAATGTATTACTAAATGTATTACCTTGATGCCTTATTACAAATGACCATGTGAGATTCTTTCTGTAAGACATGGGAAATTGTAATAATAATGTACTGGGGATTTCCAGAACTTTTTTCTGCTTCTGCAAATGTCACATTCAGAAAGATGGAAGTTTGTACACTACATATTGTTTATTGAGTTTGCAGTAATGCAGAGTGTTGTTCTTTAGGTCCTGATCAATTCTATATTTTCAGGTCTCCCTAATGATGCAAGTATCATTGTAATATCATATTAATAATAGCAATGCAAAATACATATGCTAAACAGAAACCATTAATGATGCTAATGGATATCCAGTATACCATGCTCACACAGGGTCCACTTCACAGGGTTTGAGCAGATGCTGCAGCCCAGTTAGCCCTCCAACATGTTGTAGCCTAGCAAACTAGCATCCTGGGAGTCATAACCTGTTGGACAGTACAAAAGAGAGGACAGCTGAGAGGTGCTAGGGCCCATATGAAAGCCTCTTCCAGAAGGTTAAAGACTCAATATCCTGGTCTGCTCCAACCACTAAGCCACCAGTGGCCTCAAACCCCTCACCACTGGGGTCATCTTGTACAGAATCATCAGGATAGGGAAATATTTTAGGCTCTCTAGACTGGGATAATACCAATCATGAGGTACTCTTCAACATCCCTTTTGTGTCTGCAATCAATCTCTTTGTCTTGCCCCCTTCAGTCGTTAGTCCAACATGATATTCCTATCTGTCTTGCTTGTCTTTTAAATGTTTGACAAAGCAATCCTTAGCTATTCCCTATCCCTATCTCTATCCCTATAACCATCTCTCATAAATATTGCTTTTCTTCTTTCCCCAACTTCCATTTTAATAGTATATATCAGAAAAAATGTGGGTATATTTCCAACAAAAAATATTACCAATTATCTCCCAATTCCTCCAGCACACCTTTCTTAAATTGTTCCTTTTTATTATCCTTGTCTGCTTTCCTTCCTTTTTAGGATTATCCTATGTACTGCCTTTATAAAAGCCGCAACTGGGTGCCAATAAAAGGACACCTTCACAGTGAATTTAAGTCTTTAAAAAGTTTTGATAAGCTGTACACCAGCAGTGCTTAACCATAACTAGCACAAACTCTCACAGAAAGTTCACAGATTCATGCAATCCTGCATTCACTCCCTCTGGCTGAAAACAGATGACCGGATGCATGAATTTACATACACATGAAGCATCTTCACAACAGTATGAACTTTTCTGCACAAAACAAAATTTGTTTCATATCAGTTTATTTTACCCACAAAACTAAATTTGTTTTATATCAGTTTATACCAATTCATATCTGCAAGAATGTATGGGGCATTCCATCAGAATGCTGACCATTCTAAAACCAGCACCACTCACTTGTACTTTGCTCATTGAAATAGAGGTGTTAGTGGCACTATTTGCATTTGTGAAGCGTGGGAGTATGAATACCATCCCATTGTTATATTCTGTAAGGAACATTTAATTTAGTAATTATCCTTGCAATATTTTTAGCACTCCAACACACTAATTCGCATGCATGGTCCAAAATATACAAATTTACCCATACTGAAAGTGCAAGGCAAAAATATTTGCTAATGTATTAACCTGCATTTAATTTCTTAAACTAAGCTTTGCACATTTGTAAATGTTCATAAGTTGGCATTTTATGAGTGAAGTTGACTAATGGCTTACACATTCTGTAATGCCAACTGTTGTGCATCTTTATCCATTAATCTGAGGACTGCTAGCCTATGTGGTCTTGCATATTTCTTTTTTATTTTATTTTATTTTATTTGTTTTGTTTATTTATTCATTTATTTTCTTTTTTACCATGCTTTTTGTGTTTAACAAAAGAAATTTGGTTGCAAGCCTGAATTAAGTATGGTTAAAATTTTCACCTATATCATTTCCTCTTTTTTTTTTATCCTGAAATATGGAAAAGCACCTTAGTTCTGAACCTTTATTTAAGCAGCTAAAATGCAGCTCCATATGTTTACCAATTTTCAGTATTTTATATTAAAAGTCAGATTATAACCATATCCTCGGTGAATACTATAAGCCTAAGTTTAGTTATCAGTTCAAAGGGTTAAGACTTCTTCTTCTTCTTTCAGCTTTTCCCGGTTAGGGGTCACCACAGCACATTGTCCGCTCATGACTGGCAGTAGAGTTTTATGGTGTTGAGTTGCCAGCCCAGCACCCAACCTTCCGCAGAAGGCACACACAGGCACGCACTCATGCCTATGGCACATTTAGTGTGTTCAATCCACCTACAGCATGTCTTTAGGATGTGGGAGGAAACCAGAGCACCTGGAGGAAACCCACGCGACCACAGGGAAGACATGCAGACTCTGCACAGAAGGCACCTCAGCTGAGGATTGAACCGAAGAACTTCTTGCTGTGAGGCGGCAATGCTAATCGTTGCACCACCATGGCTCAAAGGGCTAAGACTATGAGCTGTTAATAGATTTATTCATTAAAATGCATTCTGAATTCACAGTACAAGGAAAAAAGCATTTGCAACATCAGACAGACAAGTAAACCTATCACCTGTATGTAGTATTTACTTTACAGGCTTAAGTCAATGATCTCCACAGTGTCTGAGATGTTGTATATATTTCTTTGATGCTCAGAGTCATTTTTGTTCTTTGCCATGATCTCTCTGTGTAAAACCATAGAAAAACTTGTTGCAAGTCTACATTACAAAAGGGTAAGACAATGAGCTGATAGCAGACTTCATTCAGTCAGAATGTCTTTTGCATTCACATTGTAGATGCAAGGAAAAATAATTCTACCACACTATAAGCTCAATATAACCTATCAGTTGTAAGTTGCATTTTATTTTCGATGGTTAAATGTATGAGCTGTTAGTTAGCCCTATCCTTTAGACCTACACATCAGGCTTTCATTTTTATGTGCAAATGGTTTGAGTTTAAGAAAAGACATTTAAGGGACATGCTCCTAGGCTGACCTATAAAAGGGCATTTGTGTTTGTGTCTAGTGGAGTTACTTGATTAATGACATAACAAATAAAAAATGTATTTACATGACCTTGCTTATCTGTAACTGTTGTTAAGACATACTAGTGAGATGTGCATCTGTAGGGTCGATGCTGGGTCCATGAATTGTAGCTTTAAATAAACTAACTACCAATAGACTGTGAAAGATGTACAATGGCTAAAAATATAAATTGCTGTAGGATCTGAAAATGTTGACTGTATATATTATATGGCACTACTATAGAGCCTGCAATAAAATCATCAGTGTTGAAAATTTTTTTAATTGTCATTATCAATTATATTTAACTGTGTTGTCATTATATTTGTGGCTATTATTGGAGAGTCTAAGAGTATACAGCTGCTGTATGTGCAGTCTTGCTTACACAGTCTCACTGGTGGTTTGTTACCAGAATAAAGGTCTTTAAAACTTATCAGTTATATACATAAAAAGTCACTGGGCCAGATTCAGGAAGGCTTACACGGAGTTCAAGAGTAGTGTAAGCCTCCGTGTAAGCCTCCTGATTCAGCAACAGCCCAAATCTCCGTGTAAGAGACAGCTAACACGTCTCTTACACGGAGTGGGCGTGGAAATGCTCAATACCTCATTTGCAGCTCCAAGATATGCAAATGAGGTATGTGAGCGATCCACGAAGCCCAAACCAGTCCGTGTAACGGACGTGTTAGCTGCAGAAATGTACTCAGCTGACAACTGAGTACATTTCTGCAATTAAAACGGAGCTATGTCAGCTCCAAATAAAGGGTGCATTTGTTATATTAAGCATGCCAATGGCCAAATATGTGGCCATTGGCATGAAAGTGTTGCAAAAAAGTTATATAACTTTTTTTTCACGGATTTATGTGTTTAACTGTAAGCACACCCGCAAAGCGGGTGCGCTACCTAAAACTGAAAACCGAAGCTTATAAGCCCACAATTGTGGGATTTATGTATTACATGAAATGTCAATGGAGGGACTTGCAGAGCAAAACAATATGGCCTCCGTTTAGTGGTTGTCAAGGGGAAGCTCCGTGTAAGATATGTAACTAAGCATTACTAGGCAATCCTATGTAAATGAGGCTTACAATACTGAATCACACTGCCACATAAGTAATGAGCACTTTCTGAGTCATGTAAGAGTTAGAGAAGGGGAGGAACAGAGTAAGAGGTAGGTGACATCATGGGGAAGGATAGAAAGACATGTTCCTGAGTGGAGGGCAATGTAAGGTAAGAGATGACAGACAGACATCAGGAGGGAGGTGTGTCCCAACAGAACACTGGGAATGTCAAGAAATTGAGGGCATATGCTATCCCTACACTCTAAGTTTCTTGATATACGTGCATGCTTGGCGCTGCTGCGTGAGGCAGGTTCTACTTGTGGGGCGTGTTGCAAACTGTTTACAACGGTTTGCGTGGGTCTGCGTGTGTAAGGCGGTGTGCTGCGTTTTAGCATGAATCAGCCTAGCTAACACCGTGTAAGGATGTGTCGCGCATGTAACACCGTGTAGGGATGTGTACAGCGTTTAAGTTACTGTGAGCGTGTTTAAGCGGTGTGCACATTGCTCCCCTCAGGAAACAGAGAGGAAATAGGAAACAACCAAAATACAGGGAAACTGCCAGAAGATACTACTAAAGTTAATTGGTGGAAACAATTAGAAGCAGGCAATTACACAGGCAGACTAGAAGCCCAACCCAGCACTTAAAACACAACAAAGAGCAGTGCAGGCTGTTTTCTCACAAGAGATACTGCCAGAAACTAAGCTATCAGAGTTGAAACCTGAAAAAAGCTGAACTCAGAGCAGAAATGCTAGGGGCTGCCATAGCTGTTATAATCAGACATAGGCGAATTGCCGAGGGTGGTGATAATGCAGATGCTGACAGACAACCCAGAGTGAGGAGAAGGAGAAGAGTATACAGGCCTAGGGTCACCTACCATGGGTTACATGAGCTGGAGATAGTAGAGCGCTATAGAGTGGACAGAGAGCTCCTGCAGCAGATTGTTGAGCTGTGCAGGCCACGCCTCACACACAGAACCAACAGAGGGGAACCCATCCCAGTGGAAACCAAGGTACAACCAACAACAAGAAGCAACATGCATTAGCCATGGTCAAACACCAATGGCTAAAACTGACTACTACTATATAGCTTGCTGCAGACCACTGTCCTAATAGCAGCAACTGCCCCAGGCCTATGTTCACAGGTTCACAGGTTCATACTAGGCTATCTGCCCTAGGGCATTTATAAGCCTAGACCAGAGTTCCGTGGAGTCTGCCGCACCTTCACTCTGATGGATAATTTGCCCATTATATTGCTGTGCCTCTGACAAGCAGTGATACTGAGGTTATCCCTGGGGCATACCTGCAATCTCCCATCCATTGATTAAGATCTCACTTGAACAAAGCCAGTGAGGTACTCAGCCTCACATGTACCAGGATGTTGTTCCACAGCATAGGGACTCTCTGGTTGAAGAATCTGTCCCTCCAGCACATCCTATTAATATCTGTGTTGAGGTTTAAATCTCCTGCCACTGTAGTTCTGATGGATGTAGAGGTCTTGAGGTGAAGCGTGTACATTAACTCAGGTTTGGACATGGCCTTGGATGTCAGGCACAGGTCACCTCTGAGCAGACGGTAAGTCACGGAATCAAGCTGGAATTCCTCCAGTCGGGCAGCATAAGAAATATGTTTGAGACCCTTTCTCCTCCTGTCGAGGAATTTGTGGGCCCATCCAATTGCCATAGGTGTCGGGTCATATACATGCTGAATGGGGCATTGCACTCAATCAATGGTCCGATGAGTGAAGAGTACAGGGGAACAATGACCTCCTGGATCTAGATGTGAATCCCTGCATGATGAGGTGGGCAATGTAGAAGTTCTACCTAACTACCCTGGCAACGTGAGTGTCAAACAAAGGTTACTCTCAACCTGGGTGCCCAGGTCCCTGATAACCTCCTGTGTGCTTAGAGGATTGCCACCTACATGGGAACTAGTGGTAACCTTGTTCTTCCCAAAGGGTATGGCTATGCATTGTTTAGTGTGTAATGTAAGGCCATGGCTCTGGCACCAGTTATCCGTGACTATGACACCCTTCTGAAGGATGTCTGTGTCAGATGGGTGTCCAACTATGGTTCCCAGTCTGCAGTCATCTTCAAACTTTGTCAGCCATAATCCTGCTGTGTTTGCTTGTACTTCTGAAAAGTAGATGCTGAGCAATAGTGGGCCCAGGACTGAGCCCTGTGGGACACCACTTGTGACAGTTGTGGAGTGTGACATGGCACCAGCAAGTCTGAACCTGTCTGTTCTGTCACGTAGCGGTTTGCAACCCATCCTGTGATGTATGGGTTCACATTTAAGCTGGTGATGTTTTCAATGATACCCAAGTGGGGTATTGTGTTGAAAGCCTTTGCCAGGTCAAGGTAGGCTGTGTGGAGTGCCTTGCCCTTTTAAGGTTGGGGTTTCCAAACCAATTTGGCATATTTCCCTCCGAACATTAAACTGAAATTAGCCCCAAGATTCCAAAACCCCAAAGCTTTGCC